>NC_088225.1:14136420-14436420 GCF_036934945.1 Oncorhynchus masou masou | reverse complement strand
CGGTACCGATGAACAAAGTCTGGAACCAACATGACCCTGAACAGCTTCTACCCCCAAGACAAATAGTTCACCAACAGCTACCTAGACGACCTGCATTGAGCCTTTTTGCACTTACTCTTTTGACTCATCACTTACGCTGCTGTTACTGTTCATTATCTATCCTGTCACTTTATACCTATGTACATATCTACCTCAAATACTTCGTACCCCTGCACAACGACTTGGTACTGGTACCCAATGTATATAGCCAAGTTATCGTTATGCATTGTGTATTTATTATTACGTGTTTTACTTGTCTATTATTTCTCTATTTTCTTTCTCTCTGCGTTGTTGCATTTCACTGTTAGTCTACACCTGTTGTTGGGAAGGGCCCGTAAGTAAGCATTTCACTGTTAGTCTACACCTGATGTTGGTTAGGGCCCGTAAGTAAGCATTTCACTGTTAATCTACACCTGTTGTTTTCGAAGCATGTGACAAATAAAATGTTATTTGACATATTCATTAACATATTATACTTAGTATAAATGTAGTTTAAAGCGTGCTGAACAAGAAACTGATAGGTTTGTCCCTAATAGGGCTTCAGAGCCGTATTATAGTCCAGTCTGTCTGCTCCACATACTTTAACTGGGCTGGATAGGAGTCGAGGAGAGGCAGTTTGCCAGCGAGACACAGTCTGCTATCCTTGGCATACAGGCCACTTCCGCAACAATGCTGGCTGGGGTCAGCGGTCACGGGCCAGTCTGTTGGTCAGACCACTGACAGCACCACTGAGGAGGCCCTGACGTATCAATGTTGCCATGAGCACATACACTTCCTCACGCTGTGCACATACAACCAATGGAAAAAGGCTTCAGTGCCAACTAAGCAAAGGCTTTTCTGGCTCTGCTGAGCGTGAGCACCAGGTGTTTCAGACACCATTTGAATATGTGTGAGAGTGCTCAGCTACCCTCAGTCAATTAGACTCCACACACTGAGGAGAGTCCATGTGCCTTAGCATGGAGTAGTAATCCTTAACCCTGGCACACAGAGGGAAGGCACCTAAAGGTCTAACATAGTCATTAACAGGAAGAATCACAGGCAGGTTCCAGGTGAAAAAAAAACTGGAGAGGTGTGTGTGCGTGCGTGTGTGCGTTTGGCTCCGTCTTGGGAGCACACAGGTCGATGTCCTCCCATCCATCACCGTGTCCAGCACTCTTTCTCCTCCACAGTGGGAGTGACTGACTGAGGGCTGTGTTTCCCTCCTGTCAAACGGGACATGAACAGCTAATTAAACAGCCATGGTGGGAGAGGGTCTGGTATCCTGAGCAACCAAACAAACGGAGACATGTGCTTCCTCTTTTTGTTAGGTACGCGTGACGGCTGGATAAACACTGGGAACTTTCCCAAATACTGAAAACTTTCACTGCCCCCCTCTATTTCCAGGTTGTTTTCACAAGAAAGCAGTCCTTGGGAAAAGCGACATGGGTGCAACAAGACATGCACATATTTCTGTCCTAGAGGTAAAAGGCTTCTGAGATTAGGTTCCCTCCCCACGGTTCTCTTCACTTTAACTACCCCATTGGAGTTGTCATTGCTGGCCTACAGATAAGTGAGAGGACAGATATAAACATAGCTTACTGTAAGGCATTCAGATCCTGCAGAATCAATATGTGACACATCCCTTGGCACATAGGTGTTGGGTGAGGGAATGCGTAGATCACAGGAAGTTGGTGGCATCTTAATTGGGGAGGACGAGCTCATGGTAATGGCTGGAGCGGAATGGTGGAATGGTATCAAATACATCAAATGCATGGTTTCCATGTGTTTGATGCCATTCCAGTTGCACTGTTCCATCCATTATCATGCGCTGTTCTCCCCTCAGCAGCCTCCACTGGTGTAGATATAGAGGGCACTGGTGATAGTTATAGAGAGGGGCTGCAGTTCAGCAGAATGCTGGTTCATTACTAAATCAGCAGGTTAAGGTAAGGTTTCTGTTAGATACACAGTTTCACATCTAGTCACAGTTGCTTCTATATGGATGGTATGTCAAGCGCAAGCTCTGCGCTATCCATTATGTGGTTTGAGTGATGAGGGGACTCACAGGTCGTAGTGCTGGTTCCACTTGGGGTCGAGGGTGTTCTTCACGGTGTCTGTGGAATGACATTGTCCTGAGCCGTCCACCACCACTTTGGCAAAGGGATCAGGGAGGCCTGCAGGGGAACACACACACACTCTGCCTCAGCACACTGCCCTGGCCAAGGACAGGCTGTACTAGGAGAAAATGTTACAGGCATCACTCCATCATTATTTGATGATTTCATTATAGAGATGGAAGTGAGACTATCCGGTTTCTGAAAGGGGGAAAAGAGGTCATCTGAAGAAAACTACTTCTGATGAATAACATTCTATGACAGTCTAGGAATGGCTGATGTGTGAATCTGATAGTGTGACTGAACCTGAGCCGAGTGACAGATATCTAGAGATACGGGTGGACATGACATTGACACTAATAGACAGACCTGAGGGACCTGTTGGACGACATTTAACTGTAGATAGCCTGGGTGTGGTGGACACACAGGCTCACGGACACACACACACACACACACATATGCCACGCAGGCCCACACAAACAAAACAAAACTGCACTTAGAAATACATCTCTCCGTATACATAAACACACTATCCCACAGAGACAAGCCTGCCTTGCTGCCACACAAGGCAGAGTTCTCTCCACCCAGGCCCTAACTGAGTGAGTGTTTACTCAGCCCCTGAGGGTTGGAATGGGAGGAATGGGCACCAGAGAAACCACCTGAGTGAGGGACCTTAACACACTCCCCCTCCATGACAGCCTGACCCAAACACACCCAAACACTGGGGCCACTATGGACACCTAGCACACACTGAAATGCTGTGCCCTTTCACTCTTAAATGGACTATCTTTAAATGACGGTATAAACATTTTATTGATATCCCATACTTAACTTCTACAGAATTGCCCCAATTAGGCACATTTGGGCAGACTTAATACAACATTTTGAACAAACATGCAATGGTTCATTGGATCAGTCTAAAAATGTACACAAACACTGCTGCCATCTAGTGGCCAGAATCAAAATTGCATTTAATTGTGACCCTTCTCTTGCATTTCAAGATGATGGAAAAAAAGAGAAAAAAAATGCATGTTTTTCTCCCTTTGTGTTATCTTGTACCAGATTAAATGTGTTATATTCTCCTACATTAATATCACATTTACACAAACTTCAAACTTCAAAGTGTTTGAAGGTCCTGCTTCAGGTTCTGAGCGACAGGTAGTTAGATTTGGGTATGTCGTTTTAGGCGAAAATTTTAAAAAGGGTCCAATCCTTAAGAGATATTTCAGACCTGTGTGACTCAATGCATGAAATGGGAACGAAACAAAGGGAATAAAGTAGTACTCGTTTTATTGGCTAATATTGATAATAAGCTACATCATTGTGACGTGGTGAGCTCATCTTTCTCCCCACAAACATATCAGTAGTAACATTACAGGCTACTATCCCTTTCCTCGTTGATGGTGTAGTGTAGTGATTGGTTAAGTGTGTTAGCATGGCGTTCTGATGGTAGGGAACTCTAGCAGCTGGCAGCAGGCCCTCTTTAATCAGCTCAAACTGACCCACATTTCACATTCCTCACGGGGGATACATATCTCACACTGCAGACATCAATGCCCTCAAGCCCCCTGACTATGAAACTATAAAGCCATTTAACATGGAGTCGAGGATCAGAAACACAGCTTTCACTGGGTTACTTACGAAAGAAATCTTTCTTCACCAGGTTTTTGGCGCAGAGGACTGAAAGAGAAGAGGAGAATGAGGTGTTATTTTTAATCGTTGCAGATAGACACATATTACACACTGACAGGCTGTTGTGATCATGTGGTTACATCACTGCCAAGGGAGAGGTTTGTGCAGGGCTGAAGTGATACACTGCTGCTCAGGGAACTGAATCGAAAAGCACTCCATCATGGATATGGATGGCCTTGGCTACATTACATAGGCAGCAAGAGCATTTCTTTTATAATGTGTAATGTAAGACAAGTAATGTGACTTTCAGGTGATAGAGAAAACACATGAACATATATCTTTAGCCAGACTGGATTGTGCCAGACCCTATATCTCTACATTTGAGTGTGTGTACTGATCATAAGCTGACAACCAGGTGATGACTCAATGACATGAGGAACTCCAATGTTCCGCTCCAGAAAATAGACCCACATCAACATGATTTATAGCTGTAGTAGTTGATTAACAGCAACTCAACCAAGAAAGTAACTTGACGATAGAACATATGGGCACTTGTTGGCGACATGCTGAATCATAAGGCATTCGCACATTAATTCAATATGAACTATTAAAAGGGAGGGGCATAGTCTTCCCCACAGCAGCCAGCCTGCAGCAGCAGAGTAGTAGATTGGGTAGATCCCCAGTGAGAACCATGGAGGGGCTGCTGAGGCAATGAGGCAGAGCCACTTAAACACCCTCCACCAGGCCTGGATGAACGGCCACCTGGGTGTCTGGAGCCACCGACACACACTCAGTCACTTACTCAGCCCCGGCCCAAGCCCAGTCCCTCTGGTCCGCTTCAGTACAGACACAGCCACAGGCAAGAATGGCCTTTCTATTGTACTTCAATTACCTTTGTGTATTTGGTCAAAGTAATTTTTGGGCCATCCCGGTCACATCCCTCTGATCAAAATCCACCCACTATGCTCACTACCAGTGCCGTTCAATACCACCCCCATAGATGCCAGCTGCGGTGCGACAGCCGTCCATAGCTGCCACGTGAGTCGATTTCAGATCTTTGAGAGATGAAATCTGTCTCATGTCTGGTGGGCCCCGAGGCCATTTGTGTGTCTTCTCTCTACAGAGATCCGCTCACATGCAGGTGTGTCCAGACTTTACTTTGCTAACACAAATAAACAAAGGCAGGCCCATAGGGGCAGACAGCAGCCTAAGCCATTGAATCTACAACCACTGCTATTCATCTGCCCCTCCCCACCCAACCACAGCTAAACACAGGGAGAACCACAGTGCTTACACTGCATGTGAAACATAACCTGACTCCTAAATCAATTTAGGTCTGAGCTGAAACAACGTATGAGAGGGAACAGAACACCATTTAAGAGTGCCATGGACTGAATTAAACACACAAATCACAGACCGCAGTGTGAAACACAAACATCTACACATGGTGTTTACTGATACATTCAGCACACACAAAGGGTTTCTAGGTTTAATGAAAATTACACCATTAAGATGGAGAGGAGGGAGACAAATAGGTCTTAACCGAATCTAAACCCTCTTGGGGGATGGGAAGGGAGAACATGCTCAACAGACGAGGAAGAATTTCTTCCAGCAAACATCCCTGGGAATGTGTTCCGTTCCAGTGAAACCCACCTCATTACTCAAAACATCTGGTATGCATCTCTCTCTCTCAGTCAGTCTCACACACACACACTGTATGCCAGTCATCACACACCACAGGCCCCTGAAAGGTTCCACAACACCTCGCTCTGCACACCCGCTCTAGCTCCAGTGATCTAATTAATTATTTACAGACAGAGAGGTGTGAGAGAGAGAGAATGTCAGGGTGTGAGGTGCTGTGAGCGGGTGAGGAGTTGTAAGAATCAGGTAACAGCACTCTGTGATATCACTATTCAGGTCTGGCTTCTTTTACAACCAAATACGGGCAGAACGACATACGCTGGGTCCTGACAACTAGCTACATAGTGCGTTTCTCAAAAGTAGATGATTTAATCAAAAGAAATGGACTCTCAAAGCTGATAATTTTCTGTATTTTCACAGCTGCAGCGGAGCAAAGCTACAGGAGATGGACATGAACAGTTCAAACGTTACAGGGAGTCCCAGTGAGAAAGGGCAATGGTGAGTCTCATGTAGCCAAATGTAAACTGGCAGAGAGGAAGAGGGAAGAGAGAGGAGGCCGGTGACACAATAGGCCTGTCTGACTGTGGTAGAGAAATGACACATCACGGAACACCAGAACTTGTAGTAATGTCCCTCTGACCGGGACATGAAAACCAATGGGCCTGTAAGCATACATTACACCTAGCCATCAATACAGCAGGAAAACAACACAACACTTATACATGTAAAATATAGAACAGGCCGAATTGCAGCCGAGCACAGCAGACCCAAGACAAAACCACTGAAATTACAGAGATAACCGGACAATGGCAGCAGAGAAGCCAATGGTGAGATAGACTTCAGCACATGAATGGAGCACCGGGAAGCAATCATCATCCAATGTAAGCCAACCATCAGAACATGAGAGGAGTTCTCATTACTAGGGCCCTGTAAAATCTGCGATGCGGAGAACGGCAATGGACATTAAAACAGAATTTAACCATATAAATTGTTTTATTGAACTTAGTAGGGAATCAACTAAATGTATTGAAAATTGATTAATTTGAGCAAGCTTATCATACATAAGACATGAACAGAATACATCAGTGATGTGTATTTCCTGCAACTTTCTGAAGAGTTATTGAGAATTCCCCATCTGTGTATGCGCAGTGAGCGCGTCTACCACGTTGTGTAGCCGTTAGCGATGATGCTAATGAAGTCTTCTGGTAGATGGAAAGGCTTTCAAAAAACATTCTCAATTAAATGTTAACTACAAAGTAACCTATGCTTAAATGGATTATTTGCATCAATCTAGTGCGTATTTATTCCATGTGTAACTCCGTGTTGTTGTTTGTGTGGCACTGCTTTGCTCTTAGCCAGGTCGCAGTTGTAAATGACAACTTGTTCACAACTGGCCTACCTGGTTAAATAAAGGTGGAAAAATAAATAAATTGTTTTGCTAATTCTACCATCACATACACTACAAAAATAACATTAAATAATAGCCTATATCTATGTGCTACACCCCCAAATCTACATTTATAAAAAATGTAACAGACCTCAAGTGGTCTCCTGATGTGGTTTAAGCATTGTTGTGGACTTAGAACATCCAATTTAGTTGTTTTTCTATTTACATTTGTTTTTTGATTTTGAGAGTGAAAATCTGAAAAAACCCCAGGTGAAAACAGAAACCTTGAAAAATTAAACTGAGAATACGAAATCAGTCAAAAAAAAATAAAACAGATGTAAACTCAGACACCATGGGCCAACTGCTTCTTTTTCAGTCAATATATAGCCTAACCACCAATATACGTGGTAGGATAGGTAGGTCAATGTTATGCAGGTATAGAGCAAATAGTTTGACTGATCACGTAGTAAACTAGAGAGTGAAGACCATAATGATGTACATGTGCGTAAATCTATGTGAAAATCTGAATGTGAAACAGCCACTCTCTTAAATTGTTCTCCAATGATGGTTGTATAATACTTCTCATGGTGTTACATACATTACATGACCAAGAGTATGTGGACACGTGTTCGTCAAACATATCATTCCAAAATCATGGGCATTAATATGGAGTTGGTCCCACCTTTGCTGCTCTAACAGCTTCCACTCTTCTGGGAAGGCTTTCCACTAGTTGGTGGAACATGGCCTTGCTTTCATTCAGCCACAAGAGCATTAGTGAGGTTGGACACTAATGTTGGGCGATTAGGCCTGGCTCGCAGTCGGCGTTCCAATTCATCCCAAAAGTGTTCGATGGGGTTGAGGTCAGGGTTCTGAGCAGGCCAGTCAAGTTCTTCCACACCGATCTCGACAAACCATTTCTGTATGGACCTCGCTTTGTGCACAGGGGCATTGTCATGCTGAAACAGGAAAGGGCATTCCCCAAACTGTTTCCACAAAGTTGGAAGCATAGAATCGTCTAGAGTTTCATGGTATGGTGTAGCGTTTAGATTTCCCTACACTGGAACTAAGGGGCCTAGCACGAACCATGAAAAACAGCCTCAAACCATTATTCCTCCTCCATCAAATTTTACAGTTGGCACTATGCATTGTGGCAGGTAACTTTCTCCTAGCATTCACCAAACCCAGATTCATTCGTTGGACTCCCAGATGGTGAAATGTGATTCATCACTCCAGAGAAAGCATTTCCACTGCTCCAGAGTCCAACGGCGGCAAGCTTTTCACCACTCCAGCCGGCACTTGGCATTGTGCATGGTGATCTTAGGCTTGTGTGCGGCTGCACAGCCATAGAAACCCATTTCATGAAGCTCCAGACGAACAGTTCTTGTGCTGACGTTGCTTCCAGAGGCAGTTTGGAACTATGTAGTGAGTGTTGCAACTAAGGACAGACGATTTTTACATGTCTGCGCTTCAGCACTCAGCGGTCCCGTTCTGTGAGCTTGTGTGGCCTACCACTTCGCGGCTGAGCCGTTGTTGCTCCTATACGTTTCCACTTCACAATAACAGCCCTTACAGTTGACCGGGGAAGCTCTAGAAGGGCAGAAATTTGATGAACTGAAAGTCACTGAGCTCTTCAGTACGGGCCATTCTACTGCCGATGTTTGTCTATGGAGATTGCAAGGCTGTGTGCTTGATTTTGTACTCCTGTCAGCAACGGTGTGGCTGAAACAGCAGAATCCACTAATTTGAAGAGGTGTCCACATACTTTTGGTGAGATAGTGTATCCACAAGTAGTTTCTAAATAGAAAGAACTGATAAAGGATCTGAATGTTGAGCAAGGAAGATAACTGTGGGGGGACAGTCAGAGAAACATCCTGGAGAAAAATAATGGTTGCACATCCCATCTCACCAACACAGAATATTGCATTAAATGGTCCATAAGCCACTGAAGAAACATAGCAAACACCCTATTGCTGACAGAAATATGTTAGCCATATGATCCAACCTACAGAACACCCCTATTTAATCTACTTTCTATCACAATATCTTTGTTTAATGATTGTCCCCATTTCCTGCCAGCACACAGAATTCTTTAAATGTATGGGTTTATAGGAAGTGTGTCCTGATGACAGGAGACTTCCCTAAGAAAAGGAAACCGGCCAGCTTGCACCTACAGGGCGGCATCGTAAACCTATTTTTATTGGTCACGCCGGGCGCACTTTCTCATACTCACACACTGACAAATATATAGCTCTCTCAATCCAGGCACATAAACATGGCCACACACACACACTTCAAGCATTTCGCTACACCAGCAATTACATCGGCTAAATATGTGTATGTGACCAATTAAATTTGATTTGACACACATATACATACAGAGAATGCAACATCATGGGCACTTGCACACACAGACACAAAAAGTGCTACACTCACAATCCTGGGAAAAATATGTAGAAATGTAAAAAACATTATTTTGGTTAGTTAGAATCACATAATTTCTTTCCCATGTCCACTTTTAACAAAATACTGTTCTCAAGGAGTTGTGATTTTTTTGCACAACCGAGTAATGTACTTGCCAAAGTGAATAAGGGTTTGATTGGGAGGGAGCTAGCTGGAGTCAAAAATGGTACAAAAAAAGTGACAATTCTAATCCATTCCACCTTATTACCCATGTGGAAGGGTTTTGACTAGATGGGATACAGCTTTAGTCATATTTTTCGTAACAGGTTAGGAGAACTTACACAGAAGGTTAAGAGAACTTACGCAGCAGGTTAGGAATATTAACATAGCAGGTTAGGAGTATTAACATAGCAGGTTAGGAGTATTAACATAGCAGGTTAGGAGAATTAGGTTAAGGTTAGAAAAACGTTTCTACTTTTGACGGTCATTTGGCAAAAGCAGTTACCCTTCTAGCATGAAATATCAAAAATATCAGTCCTGTCCAAAACCCACCACTGGTGCAAAACTAATTTTCCAAACATTTCTCACCCTGTCTGCCCCTACTAAGCACGCCGGAAAAACATCACGTAACCCTCTGCATCTCGGCGCATCTTAAATCCTCAGTCGCCATAGCGACGGCGGTATCGAGTCAAGGCTGAGAGAAGGGTCTCTCTGTGTGTCTGTGTTTCTCATTCTGGTCGCGCTGCCGCCAGCTCAAAGACCCAACGACTGCAGTGTGACTGACAGGGAGGAAAGACAGCACAATTGAGCTGCTCACAACAGGAGAGGAGTAGGCTAATGAGTGTTGACATTTAAAACTATGAATACAGTAATGGAGAAGAATACCACACACAAACAAAAACACTATAATAGTGGTGGGCTCAGAGGCATTCCTAATTGTTGTACAGCAGTGGAATGAATTGAGTGTGGATATGACAGGGTGGACAGAGTAGACTTGTAGTGTACAGTTATTCAATCGTGTCAGCCTTGTACCAGGCGCGGCGCTGCAACATCAGTCAACTAAGGTATCTGTGGGGGTGACTGTGTGAGTGAGTAATAGCTGCTGTATATCACAGCTTGAATGCTAATGATAACCACGCAGTGCGCTCCTTCCCTCCATCACCAGGCTGTCCACACAGCCTTCATAGGGAACCGGGATCACATGCAACTCTGATAAATGACAAAAGCCTTTTAGGCTAACACATTGTACATTTACCCCACATTCTTATCTAAATGGCCCACAACCAAACAGCTGGAGAGGAATTTGAAGCTGCAGCTGGACATACATTCAGAAACCCACCCACACACACTTCCCTCTTACGACCCATGAAGCCTCATCTCTTAATATCCTGTTAAAGATGTGGTATCACTTAATGTCCTCCTACAAGCCCTGAGTCATTGGCACTGACAAGAACAAACAAGTGGAACATATCTAATGACTAAACTGGAACATAACCCGGCATTCCAGCATAGAAAGCAGAGGAGTTGTGTATCCTCCTTGTGTCTGACAGTCAGTCAGTGGGTTATTAGTCACATCATAGGTTTCCAAATCACAGACCAAACTAGGTACCTTCCACAAAGGGGGTGGGGAGAGGGGTCAGCAAACACCACAACTTCCTGGTCTTCTCGGTCAAAATCAATGAACAGATAGGTTAGAGGCAGGCTGAGACCTTGGGGGTAAAGTTAAAGTTCCACCTATGGAGAAAGAGAAGTGGGTGAGTCGCTCCCCGGGCTGGACACAAAGAGACCCAGTGTCTGGGGACTCAATGCACCCCCACCACTCACGCCACCTGGGGAGGGAGAGGTCACATGACACACTGAATGAGCAAACAATCACTAGCCAAAACAAAATGGAGGCACTTCAGCTGGATCCCACACATCTCCCGCTCTCTCTCTCTCAAACACACACTCAAACTCTACCACTCGAATTATAACCCAGTGGGATGGAACATGGGAAATGGATGCTGTGGGGAAAAAGGGGGATTCACAGTGCTACCCTGGTGTACAGCTCTGTGGTTAACCATCACACTGGAGTGCCTGTGGAGGAGGAGGAAGTGGGGGTGTGGGAAAAGAGAACTGCCTTATAAAAAAACACCATTACCAGCCTGTCCAAAGTCAAAATCAGGTCTGGAATTTAACAAAAGAAAAAGAGGGACATGTCAAAATCAACCTCTTTCAGTGTGAAATCATAATTGTGTGACCCAAAACAATAGTGCTGCTGCTGCTGCTAACCCCTCCACCTGGTTCCCCTAGTCCAGTGCCCTGACCCAATCCACCAGACAGTCTGACATCTCCCTGGAAAGCCTGCCTGCCAGCCTGTCTCTATCCCTGTTTAGACTCCAGGACTGAGCGCTCTCATTCGCAGCATTGTTCTTCTGTAAACAAAAGGCTTCCTTTCCCCACAACCACTCCTCCTTTCACTGTGCATTAAAAAAAGAGAGAAGAAAAAAGGAAGGAGAGGGAGAGAGTTCGGATCAACAAGTGTTGGAGGTGGACCAGGTCCTAATCTGTAATCACCAATTCGCTTCCTCCTGCAGCCTGATCCATCTCCTGGTTTCCCCACTCTCGAGGGCGAATATCCCTCTGCTTCCAGCCAGCCCATTAGGCGCTGGTGGGTTCTCAAATCTGGGCCTGTCTAGGCTCTCATTCCAAGATAATGTGAGTCTTATCTGGGCTGGGGCTTCCTTTGCCTCTCCACAGAGGAACAGTGACAGGACAGCATGACACACACACACACACAAAAGGGTTCAAAGAGAATCGAGACAGTACAATAAGGTCTTCATTGACATTCTATAGGGTAGTTGTAGACTAGATCATTTATATGGCCTATGTGTTGTGTGTCATGGTATGTCTGCCTGGGCTGGCTGTGCTAATATGAGCGTGCCACACGCTCCAAAAAGCCCTGCTTAGTGGGACAGTTCAGTAGGTTTGCCGCTGGGCAGGACTCTTCTCTCTATGTGTGCACTCAACTCTGCTCCAGACAAAAGTGGGTTCTTTTTTAAAGACCTTGCCACACCACTTAACTGTAGACCTGAATGTAGCCTAGTTGGGCAGGATGGGGGCTAGTGGGGGAGTGCAGAGTAGAATTTCATCAAACCCAACTCTTCAGAGCGCAAGTGTGGAAATGTGGTTGGGCCAATGGACTGGTAGAAAATATAAATATCCATCTAAGGCAATTTTTACATTTTAGGAAATCCACTTATGTAAATATGCTAATCTGATAAGACTTCAGCTGGGCAAATGAATGCTGATATTAAGAGTCTAGGTAGGAGCTGAGTGATCAGGGAAGAGGCTGCTAGGAAAAGCTTTAAAATTAGATGTGGGGCAAAAAACACCACCAAGATCTCATCATCTCACCTGTCACTTCAGATCATAAGGAAAACAGAGAGCAGGCTTTTAAGAATTTTTCCCCCCACTCGGCTCAAAATCATAGGATCATTCAAAGACATGCTTCATCTCCCACACACACAGGGTTCTACAGTGCGATCATTTCACTCACATATGCACTTAAATATTTTGCTGTGCAAACCAGAATTGTTTTATTTAGGCGCACCAGTGCGCCGAGATAAATAAAGAGTTCTAGCTTTAATATCTCAAATATTTGTCATTGTGCTTATAAATGTATTTGTGTGTGCCTACATTTTTCACACGAGCTCTTTATAAAAAAGGTCAGCGTAGAGCCCTGCAACAACTAGGGAATGGAGGAAGGTGGGAGAAAACCTGCTGTGATGTACATTATGACCACAAAATAAATACAGCTGAATTGGATCCCCAGGACTACTATTACACACTGATGGACAGTGGAGCTGACATCAGGCACATCTGTCACACACAGTCAATGTAAAATGACCAGGCATGTTGGAATTACAGAGGACTCAAAATGTTCCACATACAAAAAGATAAAAAAACATATACGTCAACCATCAGAGATGTGCTCCAAGAAACCTCTCATTATCATACTTCACACACCAGTGTTGAAAAGTGACGCCAGATCTGTACATGTTCTGATGAGCTCAAACTAAGAACCTGTACAGTCAGGGGACATGACGTCTGGTTGGACCGTAGAGAATGTCTACCGGAGGGAAGGTGGCATTCATTGTTGCCAAACTGAACCATTCTCCTGATGAAGACAATGAGGGAAGTGATATTTAAAAAAATATATTTCACCTTTATTTAACTAGGCAAGTCAGATAAGAACAAATTCTTATTTACAATGACGGCCTACCCCGGCCAAACCCAGACGACGCTGGGCTAATTATGCGCCGCCCTATGGGACTCTCAATCACGGCCGGATGTAATACAGCCTGGATTTGAACCAGGGACTGCACTGAGATGCAGTTCCTTAGACCGCAGTGCCACTCGGGAGAGACAAGTCACACAGAGTCGGTAAAGCAACCTTTCACTGCTAAACCTGTCTGACCATGCAAACAAAAGGGCTGACAGCATTCTTGGTGTGAGAACATGTCATCCATCTTACATCACCCTTTCCTCCATGAGGCCTTGTGTAATTACATAAGGAGTCCACATCAACTATTTTGAGAACCAAAAAGAAGGAACTCATCCGCATGTTTTTTTGCTGTATTTTTGGTACCCCTGCGTAAGTAGGCCTACATGTGTTTTTTCCACTGTGTGATACAATGTGCCTGAGAGGAAGTCATCCAGTCGAGTAAAGTCTTCCACAGCACTGATGCTTAGTGAGGAGTCAAAACAGTGAGCACTCAGCTTCTGCCAGCTTGCACCACTGTTGGCTGGGACTGGGCAGTTTAGAGTGGCTGCATGGCTCTCTAAAGCTCTTTGGCTCCTCTGCACTTTCTGATGTAGACTCATGGAGGAGTTGCCGGGGTAGAGCTACAGAGGAGAGAGGGATATTACTAACCTGTTTAACAGACATGGAGGTCCGCCACAGCCTGGAGCAGAGAAATACTGCTGCTCCCTTCATTTTCCTCCCTGTGAGTTTGTTTCATAAAATGATTCCACAACTCTGTTTGAGAGGAGGGTTACATCATGAGCAAGCCATGATTTGGGCCATGCCAACCATCACACTGCCTTGAGTAGACTCTGATTCTTCTTTTCACCTGAACAGCAACGTAATACAATGAATGTGCTCCATTCCTTAACATAGAAAGCCTATAGGTGAAGACACAAGAGGGTCACCCAGGCCCTATGTATCGCCAATGATTTGGGCATAATTACATGTTTTCAAAGTAAAAGAGACAATGTAGTCCACACACACAACATGTAGGCTCGTCACACAACATGTGTATCAACAGTCTTGGGAGACCCAGTCATCCTTGATTGTCAACATTATGTACAGTGAACTACAAAACTATTGGGATAGTGACACATTCTTTGTTGTTTTGGCCTGTACTCCAGCACTTTGGATTTGAAATGATACAATGACTGAGGTGCAGACTGTCAGCATTAATTTGAGGGTATTTTCATCCATATTGGGTGAACTGTTGAGAAATGACATAACTTTTTGTACACAGACCCCACATTTTAGGGGATCAAAAGTATTCACGTGTATTAAAATAGTAAAAAACTAAGTATTTGGTCCCATATTCATAGCACACAATGACTACATAAAGCTTGGGAATCGGATGCATTTGTCGGATGCATTTGCGGTTTGTTTTGGTTGAGGTTCAAATTATTTTGTCGCCAATAGACATGAATGCTAAATAATGTATTGTGTCATTTTGGAGTCACTTGTATTGAAAATAAGAATAATGTGGATGCTACCATGACTATGGATAATTCTGAACATATCATGAATAGTGATGAGTGAGAAAGTTAGACGCACAAATATCATACCCCTAAGTCATGTTAACCTCTCACCATTACAATAACTGGGGAGGTTAGTTATTTTTTGGGGGTTTGATATTTGTGCGTCTAACGTTCGCACTCATCATTACTCACGATTCATTCCGGATTATCAGTAATCATTAGGGATGCACAATATATCAGTGAGCATATCGGAATCGGGCAATATTAGCTAAATATGCCAACATCGGCCCGATGTCTAGTTTAATGCCGATGTGCAAAACCTGACGTGCATAAGTATAAAATACAGCGCTACACAGAAGAGGGCTTACATTAAATTTTACATACACAGTTGGACAAGATGGAAACTGACACAGTGACAGTGCGTACCGAGGAAGAGAGGCCACGGACAAACGGAGCTGAAACTTCACTGCTTGACATGTATGATGAAATCCTGGTTGAGAATGAAAAGACTGAACAAATGAACAACGAAACAACAGAGCATGTGAGTGAAAGAAATAGGTTTTGATTATGTTTCTCTGGTAATGGGGACATATGTAAATGCTAAGAAAATAACTTTTTGGTCATTGTGGTGTGGTGTGTGTGTGTAACCTTTAACTCGGCAAGTCAGTTAAGAACAAATTCTTATTTACAATGACGGCCTACCCTGGCCAAACCTGGACGACGCTGCGCCAATTGTGCGCCGCCCTATGAGACTCCCAATCACGGCTGGATGTGATACAGCCTGGATTCGAACCAGGGACTGTAGTGACGCCTCTTGCACTGAGATGCAGTGCCTTAGACCGCTGTCTGTGTGTGTTAACTATACTAGAATACTTAAAGGCCGCTAAAATGTAAAATATTGGTTATCGGTATCAGGTTTTTTGGCAAGGAAAATATTGGATATCGGTATTGGCTAAAAATATCGGCGCATCCCTAGTAATCATTGTATCATCCATATTAATGTAAGTGTTTAGAAACATTCTTATTTACAATAAAAGTGACTCCAAAATGACACAATACATTATTTTCCATATATTTATAGTAGGCACAAAATAATCTGAAACACAACCAAACCAAACAGCAAATGTCTCCAACAAATCTGTAGTCATAAACTTGATGTAGTCATTGTGTGCTATGAATATGGGACCAAATACTTAAGTTTTTACTACTTTAATATACATAAGTGAATTTGTCCCAATACTTTCGGTCCCTTAAAATGCACAAAAAGTGCTGTAATCTCTAAATGGTTCACTCGCTATGGATGAAAATACTCTCAAATTAAAGCTGACAGTCTGCACTTTAACCTCACAGTCATTGTATAATTTCAAATCCAAAGTGTTGGGAGTACAGAGCCAAAACAACAAAAAATGTCACTGTCCCAATACTTCTGGAGCTTACTGCATGTGCAGCTGACAGACATTGAGCTCCATGATTAAAAACCACGAGTGAATGGCATAATGTGCAGGTGTCTACCATAAACAGCTTTTACTGGGTTTTTTGAAGTGTGTAACACGTGTCTACGCACCATTGTGTCATGTCTGTCCCAGCTTTAGCACCATTGTGTCATGTTTGTCCGAGCTTTAGCAATTGAGGGACGTGGGCAGAGTTGTGCCATGCTACTATAATGAGATCATTCTAAGTCTGGGCAGCTCTGATTAGTGTGCAGGGAGACGTGGTTAATAAGGAGGCACGGCCAAAACTTTGAGATCTTATTTCTTGCTCTTGCTTAGAGAAGGGCTATGGCCACTTATATGACAGCCACGTTTAAAAGCTCCTTGAACTTTTTGGGGCGTAAGATGTAGCCTAGTGCATTACACTTTAGTCACCTATAGCCCCTCCCCTGATGAGTCAGTCCAGGGCTGTAATTACACCTCCCATCTGAATGATAATGCACATTGAAACCTTGACCTCATACTCTAGACTTGACTGGCTGGAGTGTCTGAGGCCTCTGATCCAGCTAAACCACAACGAATCATCAGGCCATTGTAGCGATTGTTTTAATGGAGCGGTTCTGGATGGGGAAAGTACTTTCATAATGATTTTCCACCTCGCAAGCCACAACTTATTAAGCAGACAGTTACACAATAACTGGGTCAATCTCGCAAACAAGGCACCGAGTTAAAAAGCCCGAAATCTGACACTGAGAGTCCCTCTTCTTTCTACATGGATAAGGTTACAGAACTCATTCTGGAGAGTCCCAATAACTCTAGGACTATGGAATGAGTTGAAGGCTGTGCAATCATGTTGAGAGTAGTCCCTGTAATAACAGCGTTAACGGGGTCCTCTCAACGAGACCGTGTATGCAGCCATTTTAAAAGAAGGATACATAGCCGTCCTTAAGACATTCAAACAGCAAAAAATATTTGCTGAATTAAGTGAAATTCTATTTAAAAAAGGAGAAGGGGCATAATGTTGTGACTTTCTAACTAGCCAACTACCGGACATGACAGTCTTCAGAAATAGACATTTTTAAACAGTCATCCTCTTTGCTCACGTGCACAAATCATTTACAGAAAGCCTTGGCATATTTGCTCAACTTTAGTGGAAATGCATTAGCAATGTGATCTGGTGTGAATATAAACATCTCGTGATCTATCTCCTCAAAGGACCAAGGGCTCAACGGCAGGCTGGGCACAGACAGATGCTTTGTGTCAGCTGTGAGCGCATTGCGGTTTTCACACTAAGCATCCCATAACACTGGTGACTTAGAGACCCCTATCTGCTCAAGGTTAGAGAGGTATGGGTTAATCACATCAATCCAGGTTTACAGCAGAGCCCAGGAACATTCTAGGTACCCCACCACCTTTTCCTGGAAACAAGTCTGGATATCTAGTGTAGAGGTCGACCAATTTAATTAGGGACGATTTCAAGTTTTCATATCAATCGGTAATCGGCCTTTTTGGACGCCAATTATGGCCGATTAGATTGCAATCCACGAGGAGACTGCATTGCAGGCTGACCGCCTGTTACGTGAGCAAAGCATCAAAAGTACCTTGTGGCTGTAAGGAGCCATGGTAAGTTGCTAGCTAGCATTAAACTTATCTCATAAAAAAAATATCAATCTTCACAATCACTAGTTAACTACACATGGTTTATGATATTACTAGTTTATATGATAATACTTATTTTCCACCATAATTTGCAAATAAATTAATTAAAAATCCTACAATGTGATTTTCTGGATTTTCATAATTGAAGTGTACCTATGATGAAAATTACAGGCCTCTCTTATCTTTTTAAGTGGGAGAACTTGCACAATTGGTGGCTGACTAAATACTTTTTTGCCCCACTGTATATATATTTTATTTACCTTGTCAGCACGGGGATTCGATCTTGCAACCTTTCAGTTATAAGTCCAATGCACTAGGCTTCCTGCCGACCCATGTCTTGTGTGGATTCATAGACATGTCTGAAGTCAGGCTTTTTCTGGATCAAAAAAAGGCTTAGGTGGTGTGAGTGGCTGCGGGCATGGCAGGGTGCGCGGTCGGCTCAGCAATTTAAAAAACGAAATAATAGAGGCCCACCCATCTTGCTGGTGTAGAGAAGATTAACATTTTTAAGCCAATTTCCTGCAATTCAAAAAAAAAAAATCTCCATATAGTTGAGATACATTTTTGCAGTTTTAAAGCGAATTTGCTGCAAATCTATAAATTTTGCCACGGCTAATGCTGTGCTCTTTTACTCAAACATAATACAATATATACTGCTATATTCATTGCTTTTGGAATTTTCAATAATCCCTGACTGTTGACTTTTTATTTTGGTGATTGTTAGTTCTCAAAGATAAATTATGAAAAAAATATATAAAAATATATTAACACATTAACCGGCTCTGCCAGATTACGACATCAGGCCTTTGAAGGCGCCCATTCAACCACCCAGGAAGATTTACCATTCAAGTCGGAGAAAACTTCCACTGTTCGCTTGGCACCCAGACGGCGTCTTCCCTGGGAAGCTGACAGAGGGGCTTCTTCGGGGCGGTGGTGTGAAAAGCAGATATGTCAGTGTGTAAATAGGAAACTGGAGTGGAGAATGATCAAAATGGACAACCCCGAGGCAGAGCAGGTGCGGAGAGTGTTTCCTCTGTCAGACAGTAAGGTGGAGGGGCGCTTGTAAACAATGTCAGCCGCTGCATGGAGAGCACTAATCATCAGAGAGGGGGGGGCTGGCTGCAGATGTTCTGTCGACTGATACTCACGCTCAGCACCTGCTTATCATTAGATGCCCTCTGGTTTCACAAAGAACATCTACAGAGGCAAGACAGAGCGGAGTATAGACAGGCGGGTTGGTTGACAACGTCGAAACAATGAAGCACTCACATCTAAGAGGCAAAAGGCTGTGTTATGATTCTGAATGGTCAGATGGCAGCTTCTTGCCATTGCTGTAGCTGTGGGGAATCATAGGTAGCTGTTTCAGCTAGTTGTCTTGTTTTGACTTATGTCACTGCTATGCCAACATAGCTAAAATTCGCTAGCTAGCTAATCAACAACTGTAACGATTAGAGGTCGACCGATTAATCAGAATGGCCGATTAATTAGGGCCGATTTCAAGTTTTCATAACAATCAGAAATCAGTATTTTTGGACACTGATTTTGCCGCTAAAAAACCCCCACTTTTATTTAATCTTTATTTAACTAGGCAAGTCAGTTAAGAACACATCATTTTCAATGACGGCCTAGGAACGGTGGCTTAACTGCCTCGTTCAGGAGCAGAACGACAGAGTTTCACCATGTCAGCTCGGGGGATCCAATCTTGCAACCTTACAGTTAACTAGTCCAACGCAATAACGACCTGCCTCTCTCTCGTTGCACTCCACACTGCATGTTACGCGAATGCAGTAAGCCAAGGTAAGTTGCTAGCTAGCAATAACTACAACCTAAAACTTTTTACCTGGGAATATTGAAGACTTATGTTAAAAAAGGAACCACCAGCTTTCATATGTTCTCATGTTCTGAGCAAGGAACTTAAACGTTAGCTTTCTTACATAGCACATATTGCACTTTTACTTTCTTCTCCAACACTTTATTTTTGCATTATTTAAAACAAATTGAACATGTTTCATTATTTATTTGAGGCTAAATTGATTTTATTGATGTATTATATTAAGTTAAAATAAGTGTTCATTCAGTATTGTTGTAATTATCATTATTACAAATACATAAAAAATAAATGTAAAAAAATTGTCTGATTAATCGGCATCAGCTTTTTTGGTCCCCCAAACATTGTTATTGGTGTTGAAAAATCATAATCGGTCAACCTCTAGTAACGATGCATTTGAGAGACACCAGTGCTTATTGGGCAAATGTATTTATGTTCTCAATAAACATTAAGATGAAATGGTTTACATGTTGTCAATAATCCTTTGTTTGTAAGCCAACCCCATCTGTGCTGACCCAAAGTTGTGCACACATCCGTTTGTTTGGTAAACAAACCACCTGTCTATAGGAAGGGGAATGTGAGGTGGTCTGTGCATTTAGTTTCTAAATGAGACTAGGAAACTATAATCCATTAACGCAACTTGAATGGAATGTATTGAGTCAGTGAGATAAGCGCAGAAACACACACACCAACCTTTGCCAGCATTAAGTTCAATAAAGAACTCTGAATTTGGGAAAACAATCCACCACTGAAGATAATTGTAAGGGTTCTCTTCCTCCTCTTCTGAGGAGGAGTAGCGAGAAGGATCGGAGGACCAATGCGCAGCGTGGTAAGTGTCCATAATGTTTTTTAATAAAGACAATAGAACACTCGAACAAAACAACAAACGATGACGTGAATATACAAAACCGAAAACAGTACCGTGTGGACCAAACACTCACACGGAAAACAAACACCCACAACCCAAAAGTGAAACCCAGGCTACCTAAGTATGATTCTCAATCAGGGACAACAATTGACAGCTGCCTCTGATTGAGAACCATACTAGGCCGAACTCAAAAACCAACATAGAAAAACAAACATAGACTGCCCACCCAACTCACGCCCTGACCATACTAAAACAAAGATATAATAACAGAACTAAGGTCAGAACGTGACAATAATAAAGCTCCGTCTGATGGCCCACTCTACGCTCGGCCTAGCTGGGAGCACCACTCTCCTAAGGTCCACCACCGACTGATTGCTCAAACACATCGCACTGTAGAGAGGACAGGATCCACCCAGCAATCCACCCAGCAATCTGAGCAAAACATGAGGACCAACCGAAAGTCCTGCTGCGTAATAGGACTGCAATTCTTCACTTTATTATTACTATGAACCTCAAAGGGAGTTTCTCTTGTCTGCTCCCCACCTGTCAGGGGTGACATTTGGACAAGTGTTAGTCTGTAAAGAGCTTCCTCTCCGATGCTGCCCACTCCGCCTCTACATCTGGCCTCGGCTCCGTTGCTGGCAGCGGTTTGGGAGTGTGACCGCAGAAGCCTTTGTCCTCGTTGAAGAGCAGCTGAACCAACAGGAAAGCCAACCCCAGTCAATTCATTTATGGAAAAATTGTAATTATCGGAGCACCCTCGGCGGGGGAAGGAAAACATTTACAAATGACGCGCAATAATTGCTATTGTTTTGTTTTCCTTTTCTTTAAGCAAAATGTGGAACTGTTCTGCAGTTCTGTAATGGAGTAGCAAAGTCAACAGTTCCCCACATGTACCTAATCATTGTGTATTTACGATGTATCCCGTCTGAACACCCAGATGACCAAAATCACTTCCATACAGGCACTCTGTAAAACGGCTGAGCCACATGAACGCACCAGGCAGACTCTGCACACATTAAGAACTCTTGATCATTAAGTCCTGTGCCTCTGTAGCACCATCTGTGCCCAGCTGCAAGTTTCCCCCCACTACCTAACATGTTAACCCAATCGGTAGACGAAGGACTAGAGAGAATGGATCCTTCAATCAGATTTGTACAGCGAGAGAATGTTTAGACTCGCAACCTATTGTCAAAGGAATTGTTTGGGGCTGCTTTGATTTAAATGAGACAAGTGCATCTGTGTTCTTTCAACAGCCCATTTTATAAGATCCCAGAGAGGTAGCTAGCAACTATAATCGACTAAATAAAATGTAGATATTTCAATAGGTAAACCTGACAAAGCTGCAGCTTTGTTCAATAATGTCCTCAATAGTAGCTGGTTCCCAGTCAAAAGAAAGATCCAAAACCACTGACGGAGTCAGAGAGAAACCCAGCACCACACTACAGCTTTCTCTCTCACTGAGGGTGGGGGTGACACGCGTTTAGGACTGGGAGGGAAGCAGTTTACAGTTGGAAAGAACAGGACTGAGTGACTCACAGAAAGAAAGAGGGTGGATGCTTTTGTGGAGAATGATAGACAATCTCATAGAGTCAGTTCTTCCCTCTTTCCTGTGCATGGCAAAACCCAGAAGAGTAATATGCATGTTAAACAAATAGAGTTGAATCAACTAACAAAGGGTCAGACAATAAAACTAAGAACAGTTGGCCCTTACATATATTTTTTTAGAACCTATTACTAAGCGTTTCATTTTACTGATGCTATGGAGATATCTTAATCAATGTCTGTGCTGTTCAAATCTGTTGGCGGGTGAGGCGAATTCAGCTCTCGGCTACAAACAGCTGGGGATCAGAAGCCTCAGTGTTAAAATGGAGGGATCACTTCTCCCTTCCACAGCTTCTTTGTTCAAATTACTTTATGGGAAACAGATAAGTTAGCATGTACTGTGTCCTGACAAATTTATGGCTGTTTGGAATGGATACCATTTGGTCATGAACCATGTTTGAGTTATACAATTTAGAGCTGATCAGATAAGGTGCTCCGCATTGAGACATATTTTAACACTGTAATTTATTACTTACAAGATCATGTATTGTGCCATTAACCATGTTTGTGTGACATCATTTAAGAATGATCAGCTGTAGAGCATAATGGAAACCTGTCTTGTGTATTCAAGGGGCAATTCTCACCACAAGTGTTAGTTTTAGCGGCTTGCTTGCCATATTTTTCCAGTTTAAACGCTGGCAATCGTCTGCAACATCTGGTTCGAATGGATGGGGGTATGTCAGCAAGGAGAAGCTCAGAGGAACGCAAACAGCGACAAGACTGCTCACATGTAACAACTCATCATTCAGGGTTTACCCAATAACAAACTCATCAACAGCAATGTGTCAAAGTCAACTACATCTAACAAGCTGCTATTATCAATTCACGACTCATGCTCAGACCTTCATCACTTATACAAACTCACCTATCAGTAAGTAAACACATTAGATTTTCACAATCATGTCATCTTATCATGCCCAAATAATGATTTAGTTATACAATATTTGACAGATGGAGAATGGAGAAAGATGGAGAACAAGCTATGAAAGAAAAATATTGGAGTTTTGGTGAAGGTACAGCCAACTAGAGCAAAAATAATATTGCGATATTGTCCAAACAATATATCGTCAAAAATAAAATCCCGATATGTAACGGCAAGTCCGATTAATTAGGGAGTTTTCAAGTGTTCATAACAATCGGTAATCGGCATTTTTGGACGTCGATTATGGCCGATTACTTTGCACTCCATGAGGAGACTGCGTGGCAGGCTGACCACCTGTTACACGAGTGCAGCAAGGAGCGGTTGTTACTAGCTAGCATTAGACTTATCTTATATAAAAGGAACAATCAATCTTAACATAATCACTAGTTAACTACACATGGTTGATGATATTACTCGTTTATCTAGCTTGTCCTGTGTTGCATATAATCAATGTGGTGCCCGTTTATTTATCATCGAATCACAGCCTACTTCGCCAAACAGGTGATGATTTAACAAGCGCATTCACGAAAAAGCACAGTCGTTGCATCAATGTGTACCTAACCATAAACATCCATGCCTTTCTTAAAATCCATACACAAGCACATTAACCTACATATTTAGTTAATATTGCCTGCTAACATGAATTTCTTTTAAATAGAGAAATTGTGTCACTTCTCTTTCGTTCTTTGCAAGTAGAGTCAGGGTATATGCAGCAGTTTTGGCCTCCTGGCTCATTGCAAACTGTGTGAAGACCATTTCTTCCTAACAAAGACCGGAATTAATTTGCCAGAATTTTACATAATTATGACATAACATTGAAGGTTGTGCAATTGAAGGTTGTTCGATAAAATACAGAACGGTCCCGTATTTCACTGAAAGAATAAACGTTTTTGAAATGATAGTTTCCAGATTTTACCATATTAATGACCAAAGGCTCGTATTTCTGTGCGTTTATTATATAATTAAGTCTATGATTTGATAGAGCAGTCTGAGTGGTGGTAGGCAGCAGCAGGCTGGTAAGTATTCATTCAAACAGCACTTTCCTGCGTTTCCCAGCAGCTCTTCTCTGTGCTTCCAAGCATTGTGCTGTTTATGACTTCAAGCCTATCAAATCCCGAGATTAGGCTGACAATACTAAAGTGCCTACAAAAACATCCAATTGTCAAAGGTATATGAAATACAAATGGTATAGAGAGAAATAGTCCTATAATAACTACAACCTAAAACTTCTTAGATGGGAATATTGAAGACTCGTGTTAAAAGGAACCACCAGCTTTCATATGTTCTGAAGGAACTCAAACGTTAGCTTTGTTACATGGCATATATTGCACTCACTTTCTTCTCCAAAACTCAATTTTTGCATTATTTAAACAGTTCATTAATTATTTGAGAATATATTTTTATGTATTATATTAAGTTAAAAGAGTGTTCATTCAGTATTATTGTACTTGTCATCACCACCGACTAAATCAGCATAGTTTTTTTGGTCCTCCAATAAGCGGCATCGGCGTTGAAACATCATAATCAGTCGACCTCTACTATCAACCCCCCCCCTCCCCCCAATCACAAATGGGTAGTCAGGTAAGGAGGACATACCACCACGGCACTGACTCCCTAAACAACATCCTTCCCTGCACAGAGCGAGTCCGGCTGTGGGGGAGCATGTGGTTAATGCTGTACAATTTTACATAGCCTAATTCTAAAAGAGACCTTCTCTGGGGAGAAGATGGCAGAAGAAGAAAAACACTTCAGTTCAACCAACAGACATGTGGAAGACAGGCAGAAAAGCAAATATGAAAGTAGTTAAGTGAGCAAATACACATTTTGTGTAAAGTCAGGAAAAGAGGTCCATGTGATCATACTCCTTGTTTTTGACAGGGAATTCACATTCTTACTATTTCTCCAGGACACCAATGCAGTCAATCTCTAAGTGGAATGACAGACTAATTCACAATTGGCAATTTACAAAGTTCAAGAAAAAAAGTGACAGAAAAGTGTTGCACTTGACCAATATTTAATTTGGACAAACAAAAGACACCAAAATCTGTCTTAAGTTCAGGATATTACTTTGGAAACATTTCAATGGGGCAATCTAGTTCTAACCTGGTTACCCCACCAGTAGAATTTGTGCCAAAAAGTTCACATGACAAACTCACAGGTTGTCAGAACTCTCAATGTGCTTTACTTTCAATGCTTAAAGCTGCGTTTACAATGCAGCCGAACTCTAATCTTTTCGCTAATTGGTCTTTTGAGCAATAATATTTTGCCAAAAGATTGGGCAAAAGATCCGAATTGGGCTTCCTGTGTTAATGTGGCCTCTGTAGCACAGGTGATTTAAGCAACACCATTGAAAGTAATCTATTTTCCTCATCAGGCAGATCTCTCACTTCTGTCCAGAGACCCCTGCACTACTCATTTCTATCAGGAACAGCACTAGCTTAAATATTTCATTTGGCTCTTCCTGGTAAATGGAAAGGCCTGGAATTTGACTCGGCCCTGGTCCTGGAAGTACATCAAACACCACTGCTGTCATCCCCCTCTCCCAGTCAAAACAATGTCCTCTCATGTAAACGTTTCACTGTTTGTGTTGAAATGGTACAAACCAAAGAGTAACCCAGAGAGTGCGTTGAGGCCCTGTTTGCATCACAGCCACAGTATTCTGAGGGGGAATTGATCCCCACTTTGCAGGATGTGGACTGTCTGGGAAATATACTGCGTTTACACTGACAGCACCATTCCCATCTTTTTCCACAAATCCCCCCCCCCCCAGCAATAATTGTGCAAAAGATCGGAATTGGTCCGCCTGTGTAAACGCAGCCATAGTCTCCATCTAGATGCTTCAATTATACAGATTGTGTGGTAGCTATGGCATTGTTTTATTAGCTAGACTAATAGCAAGGAATACAAGTCGTGTGGGACAGTGACATTTTTGGCAATTAATGGGAATGTTGGTTACCCACATGAACATTATACTATATGCATCGTTTAAAAATGAAAGTAATTAATCCAGTCCTCACAATTTTAACGTTGAATTTCTTGAGCAAACACCAACTATTTCTTAACTAGCTTGATTAAACTAGTGATGTTACTATTTAGTAGCTAACAATCACAGGCGGATTACTTTTGTTTTGCCTGTGCTAACGTTATATTAGCTGGTTAGCTAACATTAGAAGCCAACGAAACAAGCTAGCCGTTTAATTTAGCACGTGTTATAAATAATATTTCTGAAACGTTTCCAAGTGATATAGCTACTGAGTCGCTTAGTTTGTTTAATGTGCCACATACATAACGTGCCCTACTCGAAATATTCAAGTGCGCCCAAACTTTTAAACCACAGCAAGCACACGTCTGTCCTATAAACTAACGTCATTAGCTGGGCTAGCAACACACAATAAACTAGCTATAGTAGCTAGGTCGCACTAAGTAGCCACATTTGTGGAGGGACAACATTCAACGTCTCTTACCTGTTAAACGCAGTTTAACTGGACCATTTCGCCGAACTCCTTGGTTAGACATCTTGCTTCCAGCTTAATATTTTAGACTAACCAGTTTCAGACCGAAGTAACAATAAATGGAGTGATGGCATTGTTGCCCGGATGTAGACAGCACTGCTGCCATCATGATCACACAATCGCTGTCGCGCATATACAAACTATTACTAGATCGAATGCCGCAGAGTGCATTTGATTTTGCAAGAGTATTTGGTCATCGGGGTTCTGGCTGACTAATTATTTTAGAGTAAGCAAGCGAACCGAGCTCACGCTTCACATCTTCAGCGCGCTTCAGCTTCGGACGGATTGGAATTCAGTCCTCCTCCCAGCCAGACGAGAGTTGAACTGTTGAGCTCGTGCGCCCTTCAGTGCAGAGCCCACTTCAGGGAGGCTAGTAAGTAAATGACCAATGACGACATGGGGATAGAAAGAAGCTGCCTGTACGACTTGGCTAAAACTTTAATGATCGGATGCCAAAGACAGAGAAAATACAGCTTTGTCATACAAGTGACATTTTGGGTTACTAGTTTTTTTTGGGCTCTGACAGTCCAGATACCATAGCAAAAACAGTGTGTCTATGCATTTAGTTCTTAAAGAAACAAGCGGGTGGAAGCTATAAAGATTTATATTGGAATTCAATGCATTGCCAATCCACCCAAACCAAGAAATTACAGCAGTTGAAATTTAAGAAATTTATTTACAGACATATATAAAACATATGTACATTTCGGACAATGCAAGTCCATTATTAGAGGACAAACAGTGGCAGTATACAGTAGAGATTAAAGGAAAAGTGGTATTTAGAAGTTGAAAGTGCTTTGGTTCTCACTGATCTGGAATGCATATCCATCAGTTGTCAATTCTGGAGCAACACATTGGTCTTCCTCTTCCTAGAAAACAGAACATTTGAGGCAAAGGAAACATACCATCTATAATAGGACAGGTTCAAATAGTCACCATTACACAATGCTCACCTCGCCAGAGAAATATTTCTCAATCAGGTTGAGGGAGGCCTTGTAGACTAGCTCATTCTCATGGGACTGCAGAGCTTCAATCTTGTCTAGCCCACCACATTCCTCAATCATCATGCACAGCCTTTCTGCTTCACCAATCTTATCTCCAGCCTGATGGACAAAACAAGTTAAGAATAAACATGTCACCCGAATCTTGCAGTTACAGGGTACAAATGCCTGCGCCGGTAATAAGATTAACTAATTCTTGCCGAGAAGGTCCACTTACCAGGAAAATGTTGGTGATGGCATCCAAGATGACAAGGATGGTTTTGCTGTCCTTCGTTGAGAGTAGATTCAACAAAGGCTCCAGCACATTGGCTTGAACAAGGTAAACAACCTGTTCAACTGTGCCCCCACTGGTAAAGTTGGTTATTGCCCAAGCTGCCTCTTTCTGAGTCTTGTAGTCACCCTGTATAGAAGAGCAGATGAGGAATAAGCATTATAAAAAATAAACTAATTATACAATATTTTGCTACAGAAATCAAACCTACATACCTTGCGTAGGACATCTACCATCAGAGGAACCAGGCCAGCATTGATGATATCCTGGATCTGAGAGTCTCTCCCTGCAGTGATGTTGGACAGGGTCCAGGAGGCCTCCTTCTGGATGTTACTCTTGTGGTGGCGAAGCAGGCCAGGAAACATGGAGAGGGCCCCAGCGTTCAGCACAGCCTGAGTCTGCTCATCTGTGCCAGTCACCATATTGCCAATGGCACGCAGAGAAGGAGTCTGAAGGAGACAGGTCAAAGAGTGGGCACTTGGGTGAAAAAAGACAGTACCATAGATGTTGAAATATATAAATATGGTGACTACTTCATCATTGTACATGACAGCCCACCACCTCTGCACGATAACTAGACTGGGCACATACCACAACAGCGATTTCCCCAGAGCCAAGCAGCTGCACCAGGCGGGAGATCAGGCCAGTCTGCACCACCACCTCAATGCGATCATTGGGCCCGTCGGTAAGATAGGACAATGCCCAGCAGGTGTCTGCCAGCACCTCCTTATCATCATAGTGCAGGAGACGCACCAGAGTGGGCATGATCTGCTGTACGGCTGCCAGAGGGGGAGACGGGTTCTTGTTGCGGCACAAGTTTGACAACGTCCAGGTGATGTTTCTCAGGTAGCCAGACTGCAGAGAAAGACAAAGAAATATTTGAGGTGTTCATTAATTGAGTTACAGCACCTCCCAGTGGCCAGTGAGGAAAGTAATGTGGGGCAAGGAGTTATCAAAAAACAAGCCTGATACTTTGTAGCATGTCATAAACAAGTCAAGTGATTGACCATTGCTTATGAATGGTTGCCAAGGATCACCACATTGAGAGTACTAGGCACTAAGAATACTTACAGAGAACAAAGAGAGCTCAGGGACAGCGAGCAGACTAAGCAGGGGGGCCACTGCTCCATGCTTGATGACCTGGTCTCTGTAGACCGACCCATCACCTAACATAATAAATCAAGGACGCAAGGTTCAGGGTGGGAGATCACTTATGCAGTTTAGGGCTCTATACACTGTCGAGATGCTGTAACAAGAAAGGAATGCTTTACCTGCAATGTTACCCAAAGCCCAGACAGCCTGCTCGCTGATGTGGGGGTGGGGAGACAAGACAAGCCTGATGAAGGCTGGAATGGCCCCGCCCTCCACAACAGCACTGGTCTGGTCAGATGTTCCAGATGCAATGTTGGTTAGAGCCCAGGCAGCCTCAAACTGGATAGGGGGTGACTCCAAACCCAAGAATGCAACTAATTTAGGAATCAGCCCAGCACTGATGATGTGGTCAATGGGAGGATGTCTCTCACGGGATAGCAACTTCCTGTAATGAGAACAATTGAAAAAGCAACGAATCATGATCATGGTAGCCAACACTTAAAAATGAAATATAAACACTGCCAAAATAAACACAGGATTTCCCAGACAGTTTTGCATGGATTACTTTACCTTGCAGCCTGCGTAGCGTTGAGCTGGGCATCAAGGTTGTTACTGTTCACCCCAGCAAGAATCTCCTCCACGGTCCACTGTCGAGTGGCCTGTAAATTAAGACAAGTTGTTGCCATTGGAATTATTTTACTAGGCAAGTCAGTTAAGAACAAATTCTTAATTTACAGCCTCCCCGGCAAGCCCTGCCCTAATCCGGATGACGCTGGGCCAATTGTGCGCCACCGGAATTGTATAAACAGACAGGCATAAAACTTACTTGACAGTTTTGACTTTTCTCTTGAAGTGGGGAAGTTGCCTCGTCGACCAAAGTAGTGACATTTCTTCTTTTGAAGATCTGATCGTCCTTCTTTGCCTTGCGAAGTTCGACGTTCACTTCTACTCTCCTGCGTCTAAGTTCCTGCAAAGTGATAAACCACCATCATTGACGGTGCCTAGCCAGATTCATTTAGCTAGCAAGGCATGAATACATTTGAAATGAAACATTGAAAAATGTGTCACGAATGTCACTTACAGTTGCATCTTTTCCCTTATTCTTGAACTTGTCCAGACGGACACCGTTCTCGTTGCCAGCAGACATTTTTGGGCAAATTGATAAATGCTCGAAGTTTGATAAATATTTTTTGAGCACCTAAACGAAATGCAACAATTAGCTTTATAATACGAATTTCTAGCTAGGATCCAATAACACGTTTTTGCCTTTTATATAAAGTTATATCAGTCACAAGTGACCAGGAAGAGTGGCGAGCAAACCCCATCAACAAAGTAAAGCAGTAACATATAGAAGTATATCGAATATTTGCCAAACACTACAAAATATGAGCACTTGTCAAGCACTTACCCGGTCCTTCTTCAAATATTCTAGCTAATGCATTTGCACAGACCTTTAAATTCCTGCCACAAAGCTCCCTGATTGGTCTGTTCGATTAAAAGCATCACCCTATTGGACTGTTTTGAAAAATCACAGGGTGCTCTGGAAATGTTGTCAGTAGAGATCTATCGCGAGATTTCAGTACTCCCATGCCCTCATAATACAATTTGTGTCATATCAGAAACAATTTTTCCAAACAAGTTCATGTTGGAACAGTTGCTTTTGTGTTATTAAATATAACCGTTCAAAATGTGTTTTCTGCTTAGGTCTGTGTGTGGAAAACAATATTTAAATCTGATGCAATTTAAGGAGTGGTTTTAAACAGTTTAGAAGATATGCTTAAAATCAGAGAACACAGACAACTACAATCTGTTAAAATATATGGATAAACATTACACTGACTATATTGTATCATGACCAATAATCAACATCATCCTCTGAATATAGCATTTACATGTGCTTCCGTATATGCATACAATTTAGACATGAATACCTGGAACTGGGGATAAAGGGTCACTGGACTCCCATCTGGTCATACCAGTCCTATTAATGGAAATTCAAATGATATAGATGCAGCTTGTTGATGAGATCGTAAGGTCTTACCCATAACTGCCAATTAAATAATATACAGTGCATTTTGTTACGTTATAGCTTTATTCTAAAATTGATTAAACATTTTTTTTCTCATCAATCTACACACAATACCACATGACAAAGCAAAACAGGTTTAGACATTTTTGCATATTTATTACAAATAAAAAACAGAAATACCTTATTTACATAAGTATTCAGACCCTTTGCTGTGAGAATCGATATTGAGCTGAGGTGTATCCTGTTTCCGTTGATCATCTTTGAGATGTTTCTACAACTTGCAGTCCACCTGTGGTAAATTCAATTGATTGGACATGATTTGGAAAAGGCACACACTTGTCTATATAAGTTCCCACAGTTGACAGTGCATGTCAGAGCAAAAACCAAGCCATGAGGTTGAAGGAATTGTCTGTAGAGCACTGGAGACAGAATTGCGTCAAGGCACAGATCTGGGGAAAGGTACCAAAAAATATCTGCAGCATTGAAGGTCCACAAGAACAGTGGCCTTCATCATTCTTAAATGGAAGAAGTTTGGAACCACCAAGACTCTTTCTAGAGCTGGCTGCTCGGCCAAACGGAGCAATTTGGGGAGAAGGGCCTTGGTCACGGAGGTGACCAAGAACCCGATGATCACTCTGACAGGGCTCCAGAGTTTCTTTTCGGAGGGAGTACCTTCCAGAAGGACAACCATATCTGTAGCACTCCACCAATCAGGCCTTTATGATAGAGTGGCCAGACGGAAGCCACTCCTCAGTAAAGGGCACATGACAGACCGCTTGGAGTTTGCCAAATAGCACCTAAAGGTCTCTGACCATGAGAAACAAGATTCTCTGGTCTGATGAAACCAAGATTGAACTCTTTCCCCAGAATGCCAAGCGTCACATCTGGAGGAAACCTGGCACCATCCCTACGGTGAAGCATGGTGGTGGCAGCATCATGCTGTGGGGATGTTTTTCAGCGGCAGGGACTGGGAGACTAGTCAGGATCGAGGGAAACAACAGAGAGATCCTTGATTGAGTGCTCTGGAGCAGGTTCTTAGACTGAGGCGAAGGTTCACCTTCCAACTGGACGACTCTCAGCACACAGACAAGACAACGCAGGAATGGCTCTGAATGTCCTTGAGTGGCCCAGCCAGAGCTCGGACTTGAACCCAATCGAACATCTCTGGAGACCTGAAAATAGCTGTGCAGCGACACCACCCCATCCAACCTGACAGAGCTCGAGGATCTCCAGAAACTCCCCAATTACAGGTGTGCCAAGCTAGAAGTGTCATACCCAAGAAGAGCCAAGGTTGTAATCGCTGCCAAAAGGTGCTTCAAAAAGGACTGAGTAAAGGGTCTGAATACTTATGTAAATGGGGATTATTATTTGAATATTTTTCTTTATACATTTGTTAAAATTCCTAAAAACCTGTTTTTACCTTGTCATTATGGGGTATTGTGTGTCGAGGGGAAACAACTATTTAATTCATTTAAGATTTAGGCTGTAATGTGGAAAAAGTGAAGGGGGCCTGAATACTTTGAATGTACTGTAAATGCTTTAGGGTAAAATATTTTCATATAGCTAAAGCAATTTATTTCACAAAAGCACATGCCAACACCTTCAGTAGTGGAAGAGAGCTCAGTCTTCTCCATTTATTATGTTTCATATACATCAATCTCTTCAGCTGTAATACAAAAACAAAAATTCAAAATCTGACAAGTTTTACAAAGAGGGCAGGATACCTTCAAATACATTGTGTTTTTATCCTTAGCAATGTCATTACTGCTGGGCAATTAATACCAAATACTTTATTCCTTTCAGCATAGCTTGACTGAAACTCAAACTGTTTAGTGTCCAGAAAGCCAGTCGGTCCAAACTCAAGCAAGTCCTTCCCAATGAGATGTATCTTTCACGCCACCTCTAATAAAGTGATTGAAAGGGTATAGACACACCTAAGTGTCCCTGTGCAATCTGATACACTGAGTGCAACTCAGCTCAACATTTTTCAACATTCAAACAGGCGTCAAATGTTTATTTTTTATGGGCATGGCCATGGAAGCGTAAGCTTTTCTTAATTTCTTCAACTGGCTAGAGGGGTAACAAAGAATCAAATAAAGAAGAAGGAACAAGGAAACGTGAGATCTCCAAAGAAAGTATTTTCTTCAAGGTAACCTTTTTCAGAAATGCCTTTATTCAAACCCTCCATTTTAACCCCTTGTCAAATGTCCATGTGGCAGAGGTGGGCAGGCAGCAGCTCCACCTGACAGTTGTGTGGGAGCAGCGCTGCTGGTCTTACAGGGAGAGTCTTCCTTTGGGGGCTGCGTAGTGGGGCCAGAAGGAGGGAGAGGAGTAGTGGTCACAAAGCACAGGAGCCAGGTCCCAACATGGATTAATTGTTCAGAATTTAACCCAATTCTCGCAGAGTGCATTTTTTTGTTGTTCACATATGTGGTATATACTAAGAGGTCGAAGTCTGTAGTTTGTTGTTATGAGACCTATAGAATGTGGAAAAGGGGAACAGTTGAGAACCTTTAAACATTATTATGAATAGTTTAAACATACTGACATGAACAAAAAAACAAAACAATGATACAAATAATGGATGCCATGGGGTCAGGAAGGAGATAGAGCAGCCACGTTGGTCTAATTCATTGGGAATGACTTAGTCAATGAAAATGGTGCTTCACGTCTACATCCTGAGGTACCTTCATGCAGTAAGGCATGGGGTCCAATATAGTTAAGCCGTGACATTTTATTTATTATTTTAAGTCTATATAAATTCCTCTGACCATAGGCTCTCTTTGTTTTAACCATAAAATAATCCTTCACAAAAGGATTAAAAACCATACAATATAAATCTTATTTTTTTAAATCAGTAAATTTAAAACATCCAAATAATAAATCAACCAGTAGTTAAGCTATAATTTACCTACAAAACCTGTGCACTATATTAAAATCATGCCCATTCATTACAAATGCATGATATTTAAATCAGCTTAAAGAAGGCCATGAATAAGAGAGGAACTTAATTTGATAAATATATAATAATAAAATATACAGCTTTACATGTGGTCCCAAATGTTTTTTATATCTCCCTCTCCAAGAATAACTAACTACTAATAAAAAATGCATTTCTGGGTGAAGCTTATTTTCACATTTCTAAGTAAAAGCTTCCCTGACACTTATCTTGCTGATAATTGATGCGATTTTAAATGGTAAAATTACCAAAATAATAGAGAAAAAGCATATCCCTTGATAACTTGATTTGTAAGTGTCAACATGGCCGCCATTTTGTGATTGTCACAGAAGGCATCTTTGGAATTTGGCTTCTATACTTGCAAATGTACTTTTAAGCATGGTTTGTTTCACTGATAGGACACTTGTGTGTGTTTGTGTGTTTATTTCTTTAAATCTTAAATAATCACACAGAATTTCCACTGTTTATGAAACAGCAAGTTCCATGATTCACTACTAGAGACCCCAGCATCCAGCTCAGACTCCAGCTATAACGTCAGACTTATGACATCACAATCTGCAAGAAAGAGAGAATGAGTGGCATAAATCAAATGCATGCGGTACAGGTGAAAGAGACACAAATGCAAGGTGATGCATGACACAGAGATGGAGCAAACATTAATGAAGCTCTACTGAAAACTATTGCAGGGAGGATGTCTGAGCTGAAGTCAGCCCCGTAGGCTTTGGTAAGACTCTGCATCCCACAAAACACAGCCGGGTCTGTGGGGAAGACCACAGCCAAAGTCAGGCTACTACAACACAAACGGACATGCCCAGAGAGTGCATGAGACTAACTAGCATGACACGGATGCATGGTTTAATGAAAAAGAAAAGATTAAAAAGGGTGTTCTTGGGAAATTCTCAAAAGCAGATTCAATCAAAGTCACATGGAGTGTCATGAACATTATATGACTGACAAGCCATTACCCATGCCCTAATGTCAGATGAGACCATGGAAAGCAGAGGAGCATGACAGAGGGAGTGTTTTCAAACAGGAGACTTAATGACAGGGCCTCTGAAGAACCTTGGGAGTCATGAGAGCTCTGAACTTACCTGCTAGCTTTGAAACCTTTGAGCTTCTGTACAAAGAATGACTCCAGAACTTCGGCACACTGAAAGAAGGGGGAGTCGTTGGGGTTGTAGTAGCGGCAGTTGTCAAAGACTTTGGTCATGTCCGCCACAAACTCAGTGAGCTTGTTGTAATACCGTTTCTGTAATCTGTCTTCCATTGTGGAGAGGTCTGGGGATGAAACATAGAGAAGGGTGACCAAAGGTAAATGTGTTGGTCAATTATTATATTTTCTAAACTATCAACATAAACACTAGCCAAGTACACATTTTGTGTCTACTTTCCAACACATTCAAGATTAATGTTTTTTCTCACAAGCATTTCGCTACACTCGCATTAATATCTGCTAACCATGTGTATGTGACCAATAAAATTTGATGTGAAATAATAGCGACAGTCAATGACATTACAGTGATTTAGAGATCTGCCCTTGCCCTTACCCATCGGTTCCTTTATAACGCCATAATAGTCAGGAGCATCGTTGGGATCTACTGGTTCAAGGAACGGCCACGCCATTTTGTGAGCCTGTTAACAGAAAAATAGATGTTTCACTAGATTTACAACAGTGAGGTATACTGAAGTATGTTGAGAATGTAGTGCCCCAGACCAGAACACTGGTCCTTCAATGCAACGTTGTTACATTTAATCATTTCATTTATTCAAGACAGGGTACATGATGTGACTCCCAACTCTGGCCATATCCACATCAAATGCATCATCAGTAGAGACACTGAAGAGGAGACCACAGGCTTTCATACCTGTAAGGAGCGCAGGATTCTTCTTAAACCCTCGTAGTCCTTGTCGGTTAACGGTGTGAGGACGGTCATGGCATCCTCCGTGGATTGACACTGCGGGCACACGTACTCGTCTATGTGGGTGGCCTCACTCTGCAGAATGCCCACACAGCGCCCGTGGTACCAGTTCTGGCAACGGTCGCAGCCAATGTAAAACCTGGGAGAAAAGACATGGGAAGTACAGGTCAGGGATATTTGGACCTATAACATTCAGTTCACCCAAGCTATAACCTTATTAGTATTGTGTTATCATACTGTGTTTCATCATATGGCGTCCGGCAGATGCAGTACAGCTCCTCCGTGGTGCCCTCTGAGTCCTGTGAGTCCTGGCCCTGCTTGCAGCCATTACAGACGTAGTCGTCCATCTTCTTGGCCTCCTTCTCCGTGATGCCCACACACGCACCGTGGAACCAGTTGGAGCACAGGTCGCACCCAATGTAGAACCTGAAACCATGTGGACTTCAGTTCAACGTCTTCGACATACATGCTACAGTTCAGTTACATGTTCAGTGTTTCAATGGGAACCCGATATGGTGCATCCGTATCTTACTTGGCCTCGTCATAGGGTGTTTTACAGACACAGTACAGCTTGACTTCCTTCTTGTGATCCTTTGAGGTAGTGGATATCATCTTCTTCTTCTTGGGCTTGGCGGAGGACGAGTCCCTTTCGTCGTCCCTCTTGCGTTTGTGGGCGGAGGAGGGCGAGGCCATGGTGGGGGAGAGGGATGAGGCTACCTGGGCTGCGGTTGCGGCAGCGGCTGCCTGAGAGGCTGCAGCTTGGGCCTTCTCCTTCTCCTTCCTCAGCCTGCTGATGTCTCTCCTCAGCTCCTCCTGAGAGAGAGAACGACATAGGGGAAAGGAAGGGGAGGGAGACAGGGGAAAGGAAGGGGAGAGTTGGTATCACAATGTAAGGAATTCCTGGGCCGTGGCCGCAGTATTTCTCAACACATCCAATATCACACTTCTACACCCTACTGGAGCACTACAATACAGTGGCGTATAATACAGAGGTGGCTATGGCACTGACCTGAACCTCCAGCTGCAGCTCCTTGTCCAGTAGAGCCCTCTTCTTCAGGATCTCAGCCTTGAGCTGCTCTTTGTGCTTGAAGAGCAGAGCCGAGAGCTTGGTGGCATTCTGCTTGCTGCGTTTCTGCTCCACAGACTCCTCCTTCTTCCTCTTCTTAGCCGCCTGCTTCTCATCCTTGTCGATCTTGTCCAGGATGAACTTCATCACCTGGTTGCAGACGATTATTCTGCTCAGCAGGGGATAGAGGAAGGGAGGGCTTGTCAGATTCATCATGAAATCAGACAAAATATAACTAACACAAAATAGTTGGTGATTGTTGGTAGGATTAAGCATAATAAGGTTTTGGAACTGACAAATAGATAAAACATAATTCATATTGTAATGAACTGTAATTCATATTAATGTCGTTATCTAAGGGTCATGTCTGTGAATAATGACAGCCATACCTCTGGTTCTCCTCCCGCTCCGCTGGAGTCATGGTCTTCCTCTGTTTCAGATTTTCTATCACAGCATTCTGCTTCATCACCACCTGTTTCTGGATGATGTCGCTGGGGCTGGAGGCCTGCAGGCTCTGCTCCCTTTTGGCCTCCTGCTGCTTCTTCTTCTGCTGCTGCTCTCTGAGCTGCTGGATCCTCTGCAGGTGGTCCTGCATGCTGGCTGTCTGGATGGTCACCACGTTCTGAATCTGGTGGGCCTGCACCTGGCCTCCTGCCTGCTGGATCTGAATAGGCAGCTGCAGCTTGATCTGCTGGGGCACCGCCCCACCCTGCTGGGCTTGGAGCTGGGCCGCCACGTGGGTCTGGATGGTGCCCAGCACCTGGACCTGCTGCTGCAGCCCCGGCACTGTGATCAGCTGGGGTTGGTGGTGGAGCTGCAGCTGCTGCTGGGGCCTGATCTGAGCCGTAACCTGGGGCTGGAGTTGAGCATGGGCCTGGATGGGCCTCACTGTGGCCTGGGTGACGGAGGGGGAGACCGAGAGAGTCTTCATATGGACCGGTTGTGGAGAGGTTGGGATCTGGGCTATCTGCTGGATGGGTAAGGCAGTGGGGGACTGGAGAGGGATGTGGACTTGAGCCCGAGGGGGTTGAGTCTGATATGTGGACACTGGAGGGGGGGCAGGAACGAGGGCAGGGGGCTGGACTGGAGCGATAGCCTGTTGAGGGGGCTGGACTGGAGCGATAGCCTGTTGAGGGGGCTGGACTGGAGCGATTGTCTGTTGAGGGGGCTCGACTGGAACGATTGTCTGTTGAGGGGGCTCGACACGAGCGATAGCCTGTTGAGGGGGCTCGACACGAGCGATAGCCTGTTGAGGGGGCTGGACACGAGCGATAGCCTGTTGAGGGGGCTGGACACGAGCGATAGCCTGTTGAGGGGGCTGGACACGAGCGATAGCCTGTTGAGGGGGCTGGACACGAGCGATAGCCTGTTGAGGGGGCTGGACACGAGCGATAGCCTGTTGAGGGGGCTGGACATGAGCGATAGCCTGTTGAGGGGGCTGGACTGGTGGTGCCGGTGCTTGAGAGGTGGCGGGAGTCTGAACTGGAGGCTGAGACAGCGCTGCAACAGAGAAGAGAGAGGCAGCAGCACAGTATTAAAACATCTACACAAATGAGAGACCAATCCAAATGAACATTCTAATTCACAACTCTGCAAAGCCTTGTGTATGATGCTTGTTGAAGTGGCCTGGCCTCATACCTGGCCCTGAGGGTGTTGTTGTGGTGGCTGTGACGGGGGTGACAGCAGCACAGGCCATGGTGGCAGGGTTGGGGACAGGGGCTTTTGCCCCTGGGGTGAAGAGGAAGCGCTGCACCTGGCCGTTGGGCATGGCTGCCTGCATGAGCTGCTGCCCAGGGCCTGGGATGACTGTCACTCCCTGGGGGATGACCTGCAGCTGGCCTGTGGTCTGTCCTTGTCCCTGGATTACTACTGTGAGACCCTGGTTCCCTCCCTGGAACACACAGTCAGACATAGAAACACACAGAGAATACATCCAACAGGAGTGTGAGAGTATGTTTGAAAGTAGGTGTAAAAGAGAGCAGATGGCTCCTCACCTGTGCCCCCTGCGTTAGCTGGGTGAGCTGGGCCAGGGTGAGTTTGACCTGGCCCTGCTGTGGTCGGCTGCCTTGGGGGGTGGATGGTGATGGGGACTGCCCAGGGGCAGGGGTGACAGGACGGGCGGACGGGGCGGCACCCAGCATCCTCTGGCCTGCACTGGTCTGCACAGGGCTGGCACTGGAAACTGCTGTGGAGACAGGTTGGCCCCGGATGATCTGAGTCACCACCTGCTGCTGGCCTAGAGGACAGTGAGGCAGACAAACAGACACACAAGTAGCCTTAAATAGGAAAAGTGCATGTGACAGTCCCAAGACAAGTCAGGTGACTTATCATGAATGAATTGACTGGAGGTCATAGATAAAGTTAACATCGGAGGACTACCAATACAGTTTCCATCCGAATAAAATGAATACATATAAACATTTCAACACAAAGCAATGTCGCTGACTGTCTGTAATGTGCATGCTGAGGAGTGAGCAGAGCCATGCAGCCACGGGTTGGGAGGCGGCAGAGGAGAGACCTGCTGGCTGGTAGGATACCTTGTTGCATCATCAAGGGGGTTCTGATGATGGTTTTGCCCATGGTGGTGCCCTGCTGCAGGGGCGATCGGATCACCGTCATGCCCGGACGGATCTGGGCTTCGGTGGAAATGACCTGGGCCAAAGAAACAAAACACAAATAAATGATACTGTACACACGACTATGCTAATTTCACCACATTCCAATTAAGATTATAACTCAAAGAAAGAGCAGGGGAGAGCATAAGGGGGAAAAAGACAGCAATAATATGTGAGAGAGAGAGGGATAGATCTGTTAGGATGTCTATTCTCTACCGGCTGAGTGGTGGTTGAGGTGGAGTTGTTGGGTCTGATGTTGATGGTGGCGTTGCGGTTCTGGAATGAGGAGTAGGTCCGCTGGTTGCCTGGGGTACTGGATGGAATAATGCCCAGGACATTCTGCTGGACTTGCACCATACCTGTGATGGAGAGGGACTGTGTTATTAAGTAGCGTGAACTCACTACAAGTAGATCAACAGTAGGGTGTTGAACCTCAATAATGAGATTTACAACAAGTCAAACGCCCTTGTTAAATGCTCATGGAACTAGGAATTCAGTTTGCCAAAGAAATACTAGGTTGAATCACATCTCCAAATATACTGGCAAGTCACAGCCATCAGTGGGAGAATTGTCACCTGCCCCTCTTGCAGATGACCTGGACAGACTGTATGGATCAAGCAGAACAGGTCTTTTGTGTTGAGACTGTCTGGGACGCAGTCCTACCACAATACCGTAAGGAAGCTTCCATTGGATCAATAATCTGACAGACAGGACAGACATTACTGTGTCTGTTACTGAGCGAGAAAGATGGGGCATCCCAGGGATCCTCCTTCCTAGAATGTTCTTGTATTAATCAGTGGCATTTTCTACGTATTAGGGCAGCCAGCACACTCAAAACCAAAAGCAACACCTCAAAGCCCCTCAAAGGTTCCACTTGGGTGAGATGATTCATGGTTTTGCTGAGTTGGGGTAAGGCCTACTGATTTGGGGTAGACCTGCTGAATGGGGGTAGGCCTGCTGAGTGGGGGTAAGCCTGCAGAGTGGGGGTAGGCCTGCAGAGTGGGGGTAGGCCTGCAGAGTGGGGGTAGGCCTGCAGAGTGGGGGTAGGCCTGCAGAGTGGGGGTAGGCCTGCAGAGTGGGGGTAGGCCTGCAGAGTGGGGGTAGGCCTGCAGAGTGGGGGTAGGCCTGCAGAGTGGGGGTAGGCCTGCAGAGTGGGGGTAGGCCTGCAGAGTGGGGGTAGGCCTGCTGAGTGGGGGTAGGCCTGCTGAGTGGGGGTAGGCCTGCTGAGTGGGGGTAGGCCTGCTGAGTGGGGGTAGGCCTGCTGAGTGGGGGTAGGCCTGCTGAGTGGGGGTAGGCCTGCTGAGTGGGGGTAGCCCTGCTGAGTGGGGGTAGGCCTGCTGAGTGGGGGTAGGCCTAGTCAATGCGATCATGCCGGCTAAAACCTTACAGATGGCAAGGTCATCCATACCTCCTTGTGTGGTTGGCATGTTGACCGTAACAATCTTGCTGTTGGCCGGAATGGGTAGCTTGGCGGTGATGACCTGGCCAGCCATGGTCACCGGGCTGGCAGAGATCTGGAACGTTTGTCCAGAGGTGGTGACCATGCTGTTGGCCACGGTGGCCCGTGAACAAGTGGAGGCTGCAAGACACACCCCACCTGCAGTCACACACCGTGTGCAAGTGCAACCACAACAGCCAGGGTGTATAGCAGTGGTGTCCACCAAGGGGTGTTTTCCCCCCAGCTTTGATTCAAACAAAGCCATTGCATAATGCTTTTTGGACTGATTAACTGATTATGAGCCTGAAACTTTTTTCTAGGAGTCAAAAGTTATTCTAAATGTTTTTAGAATTCTCTTTCCCAGCCCCACACTTGACTGGGTTTCGGATACAGGAAGTGGACACCACTGGCCATTAAGGCAATTCAACATACCGTAAATATCTATCAAAATAGATCAACTGAAAAAAGAAGAATCCAAACACTAAAATTATCTGTTGTTGTTGTAACAGTTTGACATCCACGAGTGAACTTCAATGGCCACCATTAAAAAGTGAATGGGGAACGAAAATGCCTTCTGACCAAAAACATTCAAATATGAAAAATAATATTTCAACACTGCTACCAAGAATCACTATCAACTTAAAACACACCCCCACAGTAGCCACCGCCATGATTTTGTATGAGCAGCTTGTCGTCGCCAAACTCACCTGGACTACCCTGGCCCTGCTTGACCCAGGAAGTAAATGACTGATGGAAGTTCTTGTTCTGCTGGAATGTGACAGGTGTCCCCAGCTTGGTGGCCAGGACCAGTTTAGTCCCCGGGGTGACCTGGCTGGTCAGGGATGCCGGAGTGCCAGAGGCTGAGGTTGTAGGGGTGCTGGTGGGGGTGGAGGTGGTGGCACCAGGCTTCTGTTGCTCCAACCGTTTCTACAACGCAAAGGTTCAGATGCTAAATCTATGCTAAACCACATAGAAACACCAAACTCATTGGAAAGAGGAGACCAGAGTAAAACAGTGAGAGTACAGAGTGAACATCTGAATCTGAATAATACATAACTTCCAATACACATTTGTAATTGCACATGGTTTAAAAGGACAATTATTCAGATCAAAACCAACCCAAACAGAGGCCCTTGAAATGTCCCAGCTCCCAGTGTTTAGTGTTTGTGCCCCCCAGGTTTGGGCTGAGGGGGGGGGTGGATTGTCGGGAGGCTAGCTGTCACCATAGTGCAAGGTGGAAACTTGTCTGATCTTCCCACCTGCTGAGCAGCCAATCTCTGGTGCTTTAGCTGAGCCTCCAATTGGGCCTTGGCCTCCTCTGCTGTCTTCAGCGTTCTACTAACCTTAGCCTGGTCTGCAGCCTGGGCCTTCTCCCTCTCTACCCTGGGACCACAAGAGGACAAGTCAGTTAGTCATACTACATCCAATGACAACAGACCTGGGCAGGGTTACAACAAGACATCTTGAGGCAAGTATAGGTTCAAAGGTCACATAATATCAAGCAGTACAGCAGCTTATTCTCTCCAGCCCCAGCAACAAGGCTAAGGACAGTCCACCTGCTCACCTTTCTGAAAAGGCTCTGATCTCCCAGATCTCCAGCTCCTCCTCGGCCACCCACGTCTCTAAGATGATGGGTCCAGTCTGCTTGGCCGGTTCAGGCTTCTTTGGCCTCAGAGCGCTGGAGCGCAGGCCTTTCCTCTGGGGAGTGGGAGTTTCTACCCAGGAGGACAGAGAAAGGATGAGGTAGAGAATGAGGTAAAGGGGAAATCGACATCTGTCAATTAATGTCATCCTTTGTATTGTGGGATAAACAACTTTCTCAAACTCCATATTTTCACTGACATTGCAAAGGATTTGCCTATTCAGGTAATTGAGAGAGAACACTAGAAGAGGTAAGGAGCAAGCTGAGCAAGGCAATCCAAAGCAAAGATTCATGAGACCACTATAGGATTGTGACAGGGTGATCCTAAGACAATTTGGGATGCAGTTTCATCCTTTTACCTTTGGGAGCTTCGGTAACGCCAATTGGGCAGATGATCTTCCTGATGCAGTATTCAGACCGGATGCCGTGCGGCCCCACATCTCGCCGCTTGATGATCTCTGTTGTGGTGATCGCCGTCTCCGAGGATTCTGGGGAAAGCAGAAAGGAATTATGTCCGTTTGAAATGGTGCCTCATCTTCAAATTTAGAGACAGGAAGGAGGAGAGCAGAAAGAGGGAGAGGAGGGTAGGATTGCTGTGCTCTCACCTGTGCGGGTGGTTCCTACAGCAGGGGAGGGCTTGACAGCCATGTCATCCCACCTCAGGCAGGCCCAGAGCAGCCGCAACATCAGACTGACCCCCGCCAGAGACTTCACAGTCTGGAGACGGTATCTGCATAGGAGACCCAAGTCAGTGAGTGTTATCAAAACAACCTTTAACCAAATAGCTATATGGACAAATGTACATGGTTCCATGTTCACAATGGTTTTAGCCCAAGTATTGTTTGTTGTCTTTCTGTGTTTTAATTTCAGTGCACGGCATATGAGATGGTCCACTGCGTCAATGGCAGCCTAATGGCTAAGGGTCAACTACGTGACTAACCTCCACGTGATTCCAAAGGTGGGTCTGGGGGAGGGATAGGGCCAGATGTCCAGGGCTGGCTTGGCGTTGTAGTTGAAGATGGGTACCTCTCTGATGCCCCCTCTCCTCGCCAGCTTCTTCAGGTCATCATTAGGCAGTACAAAGATGCTCTTCTTGCTACTCTTGGTGACAAACTTGCGGTAAGAGGGGAGGGCCGTGCCAGAGCGGGTCTTCTTGGAGCGGGAGAACTTTAGCAGCCGGACACAGTCTCTGGTGGAGTACTCCTTACTGACCGTCATGGAGGTGACTGAAGAGCCTGAGGGGCCAGATTTGGCATCTGTCAACGTTGCAGTGACAACAGTCTTGGTCTCCTCGGAGACGGCGGCCCCGAGGGTCGGGGAGCAGACCCTGGTGACGGTGGTCTTGGTCATGGTGGTGAGGGTGGATACAGCACTGCTCTCTGCAGCAGGCGTCACTGCAGGCTTAGTGCTGCTGGAGACCTTGGCTATCTGCACCGTGCGAGACTCTGTTGACATGGTGGTAGTAGTGGTTGTGGTGACTTGGGTGATGGTCTTCAGCACCTCAGTACTGCTACTGCTGTTCTCTGTGGTGTTGTAACTCAAGCTGGACTCCTCTGCAGTGGGGATAGGAAATGGGGTGATCTTATTGGATGCCGTTTGCCCAATCTCCATTGGCTCAGACTTGGTGATGTTGCTTACCGTGGGAACACCAGTGGGCGGCCCTAACATTGACGACGTGACAGAGTAGTCAGGCTTGGACACCACGACCTTTCCCTCTACGTCCTCCAAGGCTAGGCTGGTGGCTAACACAGTGTTGTTGACCTTTAACCCGTCCTGAGAGAGAGTACCGTTCATAACGGATTTTACAGGTTCCTTCACTGGCAGTGTTTTGATCTCACCCTCTAACATCTGGAGCATGACCTTGGTGTCCACTTTTTTGGCCAGGTCTGAGTGCATCTTTGAGTCTACAGGAGTCTTGGTGTCAACAGCGTCTTTCCCGTTCACCTGCACTAAATGTGGTTTGCTTTGGTCTACGTCCATGCTTTCTATCTCCCTCTGTCCATTACCTTGCTCTGTCTCCTCATAACCATGCTTCCTACCATTTTCTCCTGCTATCATCACTTCTGCTCTGGGAGGTTTGGCCGCACCTAAAGCCGGTTCTACAGATGTCAAATTGACTTTGTTGTTGACGTCTATGCTTTTCTGGGAGCCTCCATTCAGCTCTGTTTGAGATAACGCATCCCCACCATTGCCCTGAACGCTGCTCTCATGGTTGGCCAACCCTGTGGTGTTGAGGTTGGGGCCTGTGGCTCCTGCTGCCTGGGGTTTACAGGTGGAGCCTAATCTGACGTCCAGATTATCTGTCTCTCCTGAGGGCTGGAATTTCACTGGCTGCTCCTGGTCAAAGTCAAGCCTTTTAACAATTGTGTCTTTAACTACTGAGGCTGCTTGTCCCTCGGCTTTCAGACTTGTGCACGGTGTCACTGCTAACTTGTCTGCTGTAGAAGCCTTGATGGTGGTGGGAGTCCCTGTGTTAACTTTCTCCTTGGAGACTGTGTGTTTGGCCAGGGCTGACTGCTGTTTGAGGCGCTCTAGCCTCTGCTTCTCCTCCAGGGTGAACTGTTTCACTCTGCGCTCCAGCAGCCCGTCGAGCTTGGATGTCTTCACCTTCTTCTTGTAGGCCGTACGGAGCTGGAAGCCCTCGCTGACGTTCACCACATCCCAGTTGAAGGGGCGGACAGGTGGCTTGGCCTCAGAGTCCTCCTTCTTAGTTTCTTCTTCCTCCCCGGGCTCTTCCTTCACAGCAGGGTCAGTCAGTGATGAGGGGCATTTGCTGTCCACTATACCTAAAAAAGAGAGAACTCAATGAATAATACTAGCCAAAAATGCTAACTCCGAGACCTGAAAGACAGCTGCTAAGTACCAGATGAATATAGAACACAGCCAATCATAGTAGGAATGGGGAAAATACCAAATGTCATCTACAAAAATGTCTTATTCAGAAAAACATCAGGAGACCCTCTGTTTATTGATGAAAAGTATTATCATTGTACCTTTTCCCTCACTGAGACCGGTGTCTGGTGGACTGGGGTCAACATCCATCTTGTCCTCAGTCTTCTCCTCCACCTGATCATCTTTCTTCTCCTCCATCTTCTCTGTGATATTATTTTCTTCCTTCTCTTTCAGAGTCTGCCCCTCTCCTGGTGAAGTGCTCCCAGATGACTCCACGGTGGAGGTTTCCTCTTGGTCTTTTTCTTCAGTAATTGGAGTAGACTCTTCTTTTGCCTGGGTTTCCGAGCTCGTTGGTGCTTTGGGCAAACATTTTTGTTTGTTCGGGCAGGATGTGGAATTCTCTTTGCCAGTTTTAGCTGCTGTAGAGAGATTAAAATGAAAACACATGAAGCACCTAATTTATACTGAGGCAAGCTGGAGCCAAATAAATGTTCAGCTTGAGTGGCCTTTATCATCATCAGTGAGATAAGACAGAGATAATACGTGTACAGAAGAAACACTTACCTTCGAGTACTTTGCGGTAGTTGACGTTGGTGTTCCCTGGTAGCCTGGGAACAAAGCGATGGACGTGAGTCTTACTGACCCAGCTCCAGCCCCCGTACCCAGTTACTCTGTACTCCTCCCCCTTCTGCTTCCACACCTTACACACAGAGAGAAAGAACCAGTTAGATAAAAGACTACACAATCGCGTACAAAAGATGGGATGATTATGTTGTCAGACATCGTGTAGTCATAAAAGCCCAAACAGGACTTGAGAGGAAAGTGAACCCAGATTTACCTGGTGTTTGATGGGGATGGTGTACTTCACCCAGGTGGCCTGCTGCATAGTCTCTTCATCCTCCAGTTTTTTCTCTCTCTTTTTCCCCTTCTCTTTCTCCTCCCGCTCCATGGAGGTCATGCGATGGAGCCTGAAGGGAGGGGAGGTGAAAAAAATACATCAAAACAGCAAGGTGACTCTGGCTTGTTTAGTCAGGGCTCCATTATCTTCAACAATGAACCTTCTTTCACTCATGGGAAAAGCGTCAGCTACTCTGCATACACTGCCCACACCGCTACAGACCTCTGCACTGAAGAGAGGTGAACAGAATGCTTCATAATCAGCAGAGCAGTGAAGCAATATAATTAATTCAGTTTAGCATTGTGCACTAAACCGCAGAGAGCAGGATGAGTTGGGTCGATGTGCTATGACTCAAAACTCAATTCAGCAATGAATGAAGTCCTTTGATTCACAACCAATGTCTCTTACCTGGTGTGTCCAAGTGCATCTTTCCAGACAGGCAGCATGACCACTGGTTTGATGGCACACTCCATGATGGCCAGCGCCAAGGCAAACTCCCGAGCCTTACTGCACATCTGCACCGCTTTAATCCAGTTTGTCCTGGAAAATCCCAAACCCACAACCTCACTATACAGCATAACACGATTTCACACATGACCTTATCAGTCAATAATATTCAATTTCTCTAAGTAGTCTGTTCTGGAGCGTACCTGTGCGAGGCCCAGTTTGGGTGCAGGAAGGGGGCGGGGACATTGGTCTCCAGCTGGATGATGGTGAGCCGCAGGGTGGAGATGGTCAGCACCTTGGAGCCGTGGATGGAGCCGTTCCACTTGAAATCCCCGGCGGGGGTTAGGCTGAACTTATGGGAGAGGTGGCGGCGCTTGTCGTGGTCCTCACGATGCTGGTGCTTGTTGAGGCCCAGTGTGTTGGTGCTGAACTGGTTGTGGTAGACTCGGAACTTGCCCTCCTGGCCCAGCTTGAAGAAGGTGTTCAGGTTGTCCTTCACCGCCAATTCTTTCTTCACAGTACCCAGACGAGCCACTTCACTCTCAGAGCTGGAAGGAGATGTCTAATGGAGAGACACAAGGGGATATTTCTACTGAGCTGAGTAGAGACACAGCTAAGAAGAGAGACATCGTATCCATAGGGATTTGGCAATTGGGAGAATACTGGTGGTTCAATTAATTGTGTAACATTGTGTAATAAAGAAGTGCTTCTACACCTGCATTGCTTGCTGTTTGGGGTTTTAGGCTGGGTTTCTGTACAGCACTTTGAGATATCAGCTGATGTACGAAGGGCTATATAAATAAATTTGATTTGAAGTGAGTCGATGTGGAACAGAGGACTGGATTTCAGTCTAGATGATTGAAAATATAACAGGACAATCCATTTGATCGTGCTAAGGCTGCCTTCTCCTAATGTGAGAGACTAGGCTGTGGGTGAAATTCCACAGAGACGACAGAAGGTTAACAGTGTCTGGTTGGTGTCTCACCTCCTTGCTGTCCCTGGGTGTAGGGCTGCCATCTCCCTGGGTCTTCTGCTGGCTCAGCTTGCTGTCCGGGTTACGCAGACGAGTCACTATGCGATTGTTAGTCTGTCCAGATGCTGACCCCTCACCATTCCCACTCTCCTTGCCTTCACCTGCGAGCAACAGAACACATCATTAAGATCAGTGATGATTAATCAAAAGAGAGAAGTCAATCATGAATAAAGGATTCATGATTAATTGGGCCAAAAACCAGCACAGCGGAGGCAATGTTCAAAGATACAAACAGTATCTCTAATGTCACTTGGTAGTCAAGGCCCTTGACAGTTGAATGAGTCAGGGCATGCATCAGTAACAGAGTGCCTCCAGAGGCCTGAGTGTATGGATGGTATGGCAACGGCGTACCCGTGTCGTCCTGGCTGGTGATGGAGGACTGAGAGGACCTGTCAGCGAGGTTTGGCTCTTCAGGCCTCCTGAGGACCCCAGGCGCTGAGACGTGGCTGCTGTTGCTGTTCTCGTCTCCAGGGTGTGGTGGTGGGGGAGTAGGCTGGCACTGGGCAGAGGGGTCCTCCTCTCCATGGGACTCTGAGTCTACAGGCTTATCATCTGGGGAGGAGGAGAGGATTGAACAGTGAAAAGCTGAGCAGCACAAACCCCTTTGGCCCCCTTTGTGTGAAAACATGCATCACCAGGCACTAGCTGTCTATACTGACAAAGTATTGCAAATGATGACAGCAATGCAGAGCAAACACGGATAAACAACTTAAAAAGTAAAACCTGTAATCCACAACAATTGTAAAAAACAGAATGCTTTTGGCTTGATGCCTTCCCTGCCTCACCTGTTCCTTAATGATCATGCACAATTAGCATAACACCAGGGAAATGCTTAATCAGTGAGTCTGAGCAAGACTTTGCACTTCAGCAGTCCAGGCTGACAGATAAGGCTAAAAACACAGTGCAACACAACACAAGCAGTGCAAAACGCGGCTGCAGAACCAAATGAAGAAAAAGATTGTGTATCTGAGCTGTAGGTTATAATGGCCCTGCTGTATAAACTGCACTGAGGGAGCAGGTGGAAGGTTCAGGCAGGGAGCCAGCCTTTTGTTTCCGCTAAAGGAACGGAGGCCAATTTCCCCAATGAATTGGGGTGAGAATAAGAGGCTGGTTGTGACAGACTTAGGGTGGTGGGCGCTGCCTGCCAGGGATGCTGCTGCCGAAACGCCATTATCTGAGAACAAGTTTTCACAGTGTGTGGACCAGACAATGCACCGCATCAGGATCCAGATAACACAATGAATGCATTGAGAAAATAGAACATGTAAGCAATGAACAAGGTGACTAGAATAACAACAGGCTACATTTACAGCCTCCTGAGCACTGTTCAGCCTTGCATGCTGAACACTACACAAGACAATGGAACACAAAATGGATGGCAAGAGCACAAGATCCCACAAAAAGGCACAATGCATCTGTTGAAGGAAGAAAATAACCAGGCAGATCTCGATCATATGAAGATGGATGAAAGACAAATTCTTGGAAAAGAAAACCACAGAAATAAAGGGATACAATAATGGGCTATTTAAACGTTACATAAGCAGATGTGAAAAGCAGAGTGCTTTAAGGAGTAAGAAAATACTTAAGACAAAATATGTTTATACCTGAAGGATAATTAACTCAGTAAGTCAGCAACACAGGTCAGTTTAATGAGTGATACTGAGGTGAGCAGTACTGTGGCAGAGTAGAGCCCCCTCTGTTACACTCATTACTCTGGACTGGGTGACTAAGTGAAGGCTGCCCAACAGAGTCCACTCACGCTGTTAGTAACCCATGTATTGAATTAGTAGACAGTAGATAGAGAAAGGCATACTGTGTAAACGTGTTGCAGCCATTCAAGACACTCTCATCCTCAAAGGAAGCTATAACTTAGTTTTAATGGTCCAAGAGCACTCTTTAGTAGACTTTCTACCAAACACAGCCAATAATCAAATCAACAAATGGTCACATTAAGAAGCAGTCAACCAGCATGAAGATCATCATCAAGCCAAGAAGCAGCAGCAGCAAAAAGCCTGTAGCAGTGACTCCAAAGCAACGCACCCAGTGGCAGCAATCACATCACATTAAGCACAACTACAGTATAGAGGATGCTTTCAGACTGCCAGAGCATGAGACCGATGATGATGGATGCACACATGCATAGCCACAGCAAGGTGTGACAAGGAGGAGAGGCTGGGAGGAGAGATGCGGATTGCTGGGCGCTTTCTCCATGTACCTGGCCTCTCCTGCTCAGGCTCCATGGAGGCCTCCCCACTTTCAGAGGCGGCAGAGCAGGACACCTCAGCAGGCTTAGGGGGTTCATGTTTAGGGAGAGTGCCGTCCTGGGTGGATGAGCCAGGCTTAGGGGGGTGGACGGTGGTGTTCTCTTCTCCAGCAGGGGGAGCTACAGCTGCTGTGAAACATACAAGACTCACTCTGGATCTTTAACACACAACCGCCTCACCAGATCAACAAAAAGTCGTAGCTATCCTCAAAAGGCTACATGAAAGATGCATCCAGAAAAGGACTTCATAGGCAATACACAACTCACATTGGAGTTGCTCTTCTATCTTACCTTGTGAGCTTGCCTCCTCTTTATACTCGGGGTCTTGGAGCTCTCTGTGGTCTGGTAGTTGAGAGCAGTGTGTGGGGGTCTCTTCCTCAATCTTGGTGGTGTCTGTAGTGGCCTTCTCTGCCTGCTCCAAGGCTCGCCGTTCCTGCCTGCCCTGCACACGCTCCAGGATCTCATCTACACAAACAACAACACAGCTGATAAGCAAATGGCCAACACCCACACCATGCTAGTTCTGTTTGACCGGAGACAACATTACATTTGTGTAAATCAGTAGGTCTACATGTTGTTTACCACATTATTATGTAAATCAGTAGGTCTACATGTTGTTTACCACATTATTATGTAAATCAGTAGGTCTACATGTTGTTAACCACATTATTATGTAAATCAGTAGGTCTACATGTTGTTAACCACATTATTATGTAAATCAGTAGATCTACATGATGTTAACCACATTATTATGTAAATCAGTAGCTCTACATGTTGGAGTCCCAATTACGGCCTGTGATTGGCCCAGCGTCGTCCTTGTTAGGGGAGGGTTTGGCCGGGGGGGCTTTACTTGGCTCATCATGCTCTAGCAACTCCTTGTGTCGCGCCGGGCGCCTGCAGGTTGACATCGGTTGTCAGGTGAACAGTGTTTCCTCCGACACATTGGTGCGGCTGGCTTCCGGGTTCAGCGGGCGGGTGTTAAGAAGTGCAGTTTGACGGGACATGTTTCGGAGGATGCCTGAATCGACCTTTTCCCCCCCAAGCCCGTTGAGGAGTTGCAGCGATGAGACAAGATTGAAAGGGGGGTAAAATACAACAACAAAAAATACAAGGGGACGTTTCAAGTAGCTAATTCCCAACCAGAGAAGCTATGCCAGACAATAAGAAAAGGAATGGAGTTGTTTGGCTCACTAGCCCTAGCCTGTTTGTTGAAATGATGCCTTTCTATTACAGGATGGCATTACCAATATAATGGAGTCAAATCATAATTGATTTCCAATATTGCTCTCCTATACATTTTGAAACAATATAATACCAGCTGGTAAAATTGCAGTTGGAAAGTAACATAGGCCTATGTATAAATCTTGTAACAGTGTCAAGATCATCCTGTCACTAGGTTAACCCCTTCCATCCTAGTTCTCATAGAAGCAGTCACTCACCTTCAGAGAACAACCACACAAACATCTCAATCTTACAGATTGCTAATACACCTTCCAGCACTACTTGAGACTGTGTGAAGAATGAGTGGAAACGGATTGTGACCGGTAATAATAACCAAGTCACAACACGTATGATCACCAGCACAGTTAAATACCAATATAGTTAGCCATTGGCAGCTAAAACCAAGAACAACTCATTAGAACCCATGTCAGTGAGTCACTCCCGATTTGCCGTCTCTACTATTGTTCCCTGAAACGGGACAGTGGGTCAACGCTCCGGAGATGACATTAATGAAACTGCTGTCTGAGCACAAAAAGCAAGAGAGTGGTGGATCAATAATGTGTTCTATGATGATATGGTATAAAATCTCTCCCCATAAAAGGCAGACAGAGAGATTACAATCTTAATTCAGGGAAATGGATCAAAAAAAAAAAAACTTGTGGACAGCCAGCAGAAAGCATTGCCTGTGAAAGTATCCTGGGTCACAGGAGAAGACAAAAAAATGACATCAGTCTCCATTCCCTACCTGCCAACAGTTCATAACTGAGGTTTTCATAGGGAGAGATACAGGAGTCACCATAGAGGGAGGATGAAGCAGTGGGCTTCTGAAGAGGATAAAATACCAGCAAGGCCCATTAATCACTACAGATGGTACAGGTGGAACGAGACAGGAGAGAAAAGACTCTGCATTGACCAGCTTGTCTTTGGAATATCTGTCAAAGAAAGTCCTCATTGTCTAACAATTGAGGAGACTGATCCCAAAACAGTACAACTAGAACCAAGCAAGCTTAACATATAAAGCTTGGTTTGTGTAAACTACGAGATATAGTGGTCAGGAAATGCACAAACAAAGGAAGGCTCTACAACAAACAAGGAAGAGTAGAGTAGCCACACAAAGAAACCGACACTGGTTTAAAACCAACCTTCTCCCTTCGATAGAAATAAGAAAACCGCTGTTTGCATGATAAGTAAAAAGTCTGAGAAAGAAAGGGGAATAGCAACATCTATGATGTTTGATGCTTATTTAATATCACATACACTGGACAGGTGCAGTGAAATGTGTTGTTTTACAGGGTCAGCCATAGTAGTACAGCCCACCTGGAGCAAATGAGAGTTAAAGTGCCTTGCTCAAGAGCGCAGACAGATTTTTCACCTTACCATCTCGGTATTTGAACCAGCGACCTTTCGGTTACTGACCCAGCGCTCTAACCACTAGGCTACCTGCGGCCCTCTGACAGTTCTAATACATCAACCATCCTAATCATACTTCAGCATGAGGGAGAATGTACTCTCCTCACCAAAGATGTATTGGAATGTAATCTCACAGGAGCTACACAACATGTAGCCTAGGGGTCGTCATTGACATTTCTATATTGACAATGCATAGAAGCCATGGACCAGCTAAAAATGCTTCAGTGTGACAGACAGTGATTCAGAGCGTCCAGCAGGTGGCTGTCTATCCTTACCGTTGGCTGCCGTGAGGAAGGCCTTGTTGTTGCCGCGGGCCTTGTTGGTGAGGTCCTCAGTGATGTCCATGTGAGTGTGCACCTCCTCTCTCATCTCCTCGAGGACGGCACACAGGTCGTTTTCCCAGTACTCCTTGTCTAGACACTCTATCAGCTCTCCCAGCTGGACCTTTGTGCTGTAGTACCAGATCTTCTTCTTATCATGCTCCCCGTCTTCCTCACTGGAATGACAGGACAACAACCATTATTAAGAGTTGTGACAAATAAGATGGAATATAATTGACAATTAGTTTGTTTATAAAAACAGATTTAAGGACCTTAATGAATAGATCATGAGATGGCATCATTGTATGGCCTATAATGCTGCATGAAGCATTGTTAACCCGGAGAGAAAGATATCTTAACTTCAAAGGAAAATCAACACCAAATGCAAATTGGCAATAAGCTTAAATTTCATTCGAACGCATGTTGTTTTTCAGCCCCCTTATACCTTTTTGTTTGCCTCTCGCAAGAGAGACCAATTACAAGCAATTGTGAAGATATGTTCAAATGGAGGAGGCTACATGTTGAAGAAGTGGATACTCCAGCAGCAGTTCAGTAAACTCTCAGGGGGGCTATGGCATCACAGCACAGGAGTTTCACCCTAACTAAGGGCACAATTAACAATCACAGCACCCTCGCTGCGCTGGCTGATGTCTCAAACCGCCACTAATGATCCCTCTGGGACACAGCTTGTCAGATAATCTGAAGAGTGGGTTCTGAGTCATCGTTGAAATGAGCTACATTTTTCACACGCAGTAAATGTTTAATCCAGGCTGCTTCTACATGAATATGGGTGATTACCAGCAACATCCAGCTACTAAAATTCAAGTTAAAAAAATATATGTTCCAAGTTTAAATCAACCCTCTCAGGCAATTTGTGTGTACATAATGTTCAGCAACAAAATGTGTATTATTCTGTCCACAAGACATGACTGATGTTATACCAAGCAATTCAGCACTGGAAAAAACAACTAAGTAATTCTGAAGGCAATCAATTAACTTGTTTTCAAGACCCTCAAGGACATACATCCACTCTCTGACTACATCACAAAATACAATGTATCACTCAGGTGTGATCACTCAGTATGGTATGGAGATGGTGCATAATATTGTTAGTAAGTAAGTAAGTAAGTAAAAACAAGGGAAGTGGGGTGGGGGCCAGTAATTACTTACACAATTATTCTTCGGTTTAGGAACCAGTATTGCCTCCGGTGGCGGTCATAGCCGATGGGCTCCTGGCGGATGTAGGGTTTGCTCTTCTGCATCTCTGTCACACAGTCTGTGACCCCGGGCACCTTGTGTGCCACGCAGATCTCACACTGCCATTCGTCCTCTGGCACCTCTACCAGAGGAGGCTTCACACACTCCAGGTGGTAGACGGCAGAGCAGGTCTCACAGCACAGCAGGTCCCCCAATCTGTGGCACACCCTGCAGTGGTCATCATACTGCACCACCCCCTCTGACATTAACTCCTCACGGGCGATGTTGGTGGTGAGGAACTGATCCACCAAGAACTGCAGAACCTTGATCTTACTGTCCAGAGGGCCGTAGGGGTAGTCCTCCACCTCCTGGTAGGGCAGGACATGGTGGTACTCCTGGTCGCTCTCGCAGTAGGCACGGACCACCTCGGGCCACGTCATACCATCAATGAAGTAGAGAGTGGAGTTGACACTGTCCTTGAGGTCAGCAGGACCGAACGTGGTGTTGGAGGTGTCCTCCTCACGCAGGATGGCCTTCAGCAGGGCTGTGTGGGTCTCTGCCATCAGCGTGCACTGCTCCTGGCCTACCAGCGCAGCACAGAAGTCCTCAAAGTGGAAGGGAGAGAGCCGCAGCACCGTGCTGAAGTTGCGCAGGACCTCGTAGATGGAGGACACGTTGAGCAGTTCCTCGCTGGGCACCAGGAGGTCCTCAGAGGTTCTGGGCAGCTCCAGAGGAGGGATCTCCTTTTCCTCAAAGATGGGCGAGCGAGGGCAGTGCACCCGTGTCCTCTTCCTCCCTGCCAGACAGAGAGCAGTGAGAGTCTTTAAATCACATAGATTATGGCAAACTAAAACTGAAATTGCATTCCGTAAATCATACATAAAACCCAGACAAAGCAGAATGACATTGTCTCAAGGGCTTAAATCATCGATTAATGAAAATTCAAAGCAACAAGTTGAAGACAGAATTTACACAAGTGAACAAATGTTAGCCTTGGCCATGTAAAAGGAGAGTTTGCAAGTGTCTCTGAAATCTACTGCCACAGAAATATGTTTGATTCTTTATATTGGTGCCAGGTCCGCTTTAAACAAATCAAGTCTTGGACTTGGTGAAACACTACACCAACTCAAAGTTGGCAAGGGTATTAAACCTAGGAACCAAGAAAATTGAGAGGGGTTATATTATTGCAATTGAGACAGTCAAGAACAACAATTTAAAACAATGGACATTCCCTTCAATGTAAAAAAATTACTTCTTAAAATGGGTCTAATCCAAACACTGTGATAATGTTTTGCAACAGCAACATAATCATTACTTTTCTGCTATTCTACAGATATGTTTTGTATCTTTCTTACATTAATTTGAAAGATACTGGCAAACATACTTTCCACAAATAATAATGAACTTTAATATAATCTAAATTGTTACTTCTATCTATTGTGTAAGAAAATGTGCATTAGAAGTGTGTTGAAACAAAAATAACTTCTGCATTTAATTTCCAAGGTTTACAACATATTATGGATATTAAATCGTACAGATATTAATTTAACATTGAAATTAATAATTCCATTATGGAATGTAAAACATTATTGTGCTGCATCACTGAAACTTCTTCTCCTCGCAGTTACAACTGGTGAAATTGAGGGCGCTTATTTTCAAAACAATGGTCCACATGGTACCCTGTCCTGTCATTAGCTCGAGCTGATGTGGATTACTAGCAAGCTAGCTGGGTCCTCCTGGACAAGAGCACAAGCCCATGGCATTGCTAACTAGCTAGCTTGAAGAACTCATCTGCTTCTCAGCTGTGAAAATATGCTGGATATGAGAGCTAATGATAAGTAAGAGTTTGTTAAGAAAAACCCCAAGTTAATTAATAGTCTCATTAAATGTATCGACACATTTGAGAAAGTATTTAACTAGCTAACGTTAGCTAGGCATGCTAAGTAGCTATTCTCCTGCAAGGAAATGATGCATCAAGTGTTGTTTTATAATACGAAACATTCCAGTTATTAGTGTATCTTACCTACTCTGGAATGTTAATATAATGTTGTTGGTCATTTTAGTTGTTTTCTAAATGATAAATCTCCATTTACAGCTGTTTAGCAGGTTCAGGCATTAACTTGTTAGCCTAGCTTGCTAACGTTAGATAAGGTACGTTATAACTACCTAGCTATTGCAATAACCAAGTCAGATCCAAAACTAGCAAACACAATTATAATAACATCTTGCACAATACTGTTAGTTAAGGATGTTTCAGAATTCAAAAATGTGCAATTCGGCTCCCGTGCACTACCTATATCGCTAAATGCAAAGCTTTCAGTCCATCATCAACAATTTTGAACTCAAACTAGGCCTGTTTTTATACACAGTCAGTGCATTCTCCATTTTGAACAATACAGCTTCCTGCACTATAAGAACTAATGTATAGGAAAATACGCCCAGACAAATTATAATTAGTTACAATGTCATTGTTTTCCATCATTCTCTAAGCAGCTTGATCAATATTGCGGTTTTACCCGGAGTGCTGCCATGAGTGCTCTGACTCAGAAAGCTGCTTTCAGTACAGTAGCTGGCATCATCCTCCTCGAGTATTTCCTCAAGCGGGTCTGACTCCTCGTTGAGGGCCTCTTCTTCCTCGTCTGTTATCGTCTCTTCCTCTATCAACTCGTCCTCCTCAGATCTCAAACTCACAGCATCATCGTCTTCATCACTTTCATGATCATCATAAACCACAGATCTAGCGATTGACCGTCTGCCCCTAGTACCTCTGCCACCACCACCTCTGCCTCTTCCCCTACCGCGAGATGATCCCACTTTCCTCCTGCCCCTCGATGAAGAGTTATTTCCCCTCTTGGGACTCTCAAAATCAACCTCGGCACTACCTCTCCCCTTTGCCCTCAACTCCCTCCTGGGTCTCAAGCCACGCTCCGGCTCGGATGAAGGCTCCTGCATCCGCAGGGTTTTAGGCGGCCTGCCTCTTTTCCCCCTCATTATATATAAAAGCTATTATTTTCAATTTCAATTTCTGCGTTTATTTAGCCTTCACAGAACCCGGAAAAACGGGTACCCTCAGAAAGCTTGATTTGCGTAGATTCCAAAGAAGTAGTCCCGTAAAGCCCCGGTCTCGGTTTACGTGAGAAAGCTCAAAACCAATGGCTGGCGTCCCGCTTCTGATCGGTCGCAGCCGCCATTTTTCTTCCTCTCCGACTACTGAAAACAGACCGAAGGCCCAGTGCTGAAGTCACGTGGTAACTGTTCTTCCAGTACAGTAGACCCGAACAGGCAAATGGATTTGTATATACATTGAGTCATTGCACTCTGAACTGAAGTTTGCAATTATTGTCGAATTGCAAAAAATAAAAAGACCGAAATTATGTTTTCTCAAGTAGGCTACAAAAGTGTATTATGAATATCTATAAATGGGAAAAAGATATGATACCTAGCTTGTTCCTATCTTGCGTTTCTTTCTTTTTTTAAACTAACATTTGTTGATATTTTCTGCATGTTCTCAAGTTATAATGTTCAATTATTATTTTGCCAATTCAAGCATACTCCTTCCTTTTTCATGTTCCTTCATACCCCTTCATGATTTTAGTCCTAGAGTCATAGAGGTGAAGTTATTTTTTTTACATGTATTCTGCCATGGTATGCATTGGTAAATTCAAAAGGTTTGATAATACATTTTTTTAATGTTTAATTTAAAAGGGGTGATGATCAATCTTATCTTCCACCACAATTACTGCAATCACATCATCAGAAGAGGTTATAATCTGTATCGGTCCGTGCTATACGGGATCATTTGGACGTCGCCAAACACCATTGACGTTGTTTAGGGTTAAGTAAGGGCTATGGTTAAGGTTAGAGTAATTAATCCTATGTGATTAAGTTTAGGGTTTAATGTAGGAATGTCCCAAAGATACTGGATAGCACTGACCAATCTGTATATCTCATACTGTATATCACAAGATGGCTTGTTGGTGTTGCAATGTATCCAATCATAGACTTATCTCCATCATAACATGATGTACAGTACCAGTCAAAAGTTTGGACAGGCCTACTCATTCAAGGGCTTTTATTTATTTTACTATTTTCTACATTGTAGAATATAGTGAAGACATCAAAACTATGAATGTCACCTGGAATGTATTTCAGATAACAGGTGTGCCTCGTTAAAAAATAATTTGTGGAATTTCTTTCCTTCTAAGTGCGTTTGAGTTGTGTTGTGAGAAGGTAGGGGTGCTATACAGAAGACCAAGTTCAAATAAACAAAGAGAAATGACAGTCCATCATTACTTGAAGACATGAAGGTCAGTCAATGCGGAAAATGTCAAGAACTTTGAAAGTTTCTTCAAACGCAGTCGCAAAAACCATCAAGCGCTATGATGAAACTGGCTCTCAGGAGGACCGCCACAGTAAAGGAAGACCCAGATTTACCTCTGCTGCAGAGGAGAAGTTCATTTGAGTTACCAGCCTCAGAAATTACAGCCCAAATACATTCTTCACAGAGTTCAAGGAACAGACATATCTCAGCATCAACTGTTCAGAGGAGACTACGAGGAGGCCTTCATTGTCGAATTGTTGCAAAGACAGCACTAGTAAAGGACACCAATAATAATAAGAAACTTGCGTGGACCAAGAAACACAAGCATTGGACATTACACCGGTGGAAACCTGTCCTTTGGTCTGATGAGTCCAAATTTGAGATTTTTGGTTCCAACCGCCGTGTCTTTGTGAGATTCAGAATATGTGAACGGATGATCCCCAGTGGATCCCCAGTGGTGTGGGGGCTGTGCTTTGGCATAGTGGGTGGGGTTATATCCTTCCTGTTTGGCCCTGTCCGGGGGTGTCCTCGGGTGGGGCCACAGTGTCTCCTGACCCCTCCTGTCTCAGCCTCCAGTATTTATGCTGCAGTAGTTTATGTGTCGGGGGGCTGGGGTCAGTTTGTTATATCTGGAGTACTTCTCCTGTCCAATTCGGTGTCCTGTGTGAATCTAAGTGTGCGTTCTCTAATTCTCTCCTTCTCTCTCTCGGAGGACCTGAGCCCTAGGACCATGCCCCAGGACTACCTGACATGATGACTCCTTGCTGTCCCCAGTCCACCTGGCCGTGCTGCTGCTCCAGTTTCAACTGAACCGCGGCCCTAGGACCATGCCCCAGGACTACTTGACATGATGACTCCTTGCTGTCCCCAGTCCACCTGGCCGTGCTGCTGCTCCAGTTTCAACTGTTCTGCCTTATTATTATTCGACCATGCTGGTCATTTATGAACATTTGAACATCTTGGCCATGTTCTGTTATAATCTCTACCCGGCACAGCCAGAAGAGGACTGGCCACCCCACATAGCCTGGTTCCTCTCTAGGTTTCTTCCTAGGTTTTGGCTTTTCTAGGGAGTTTTTCCTAGCCACCGTGCTTCTACACCTGCATTGCTTGCTGTTTGGGGTTTTAGGCTGGGTTTCTGTACAGCACTTTGAGATATCAGCTGATGTACGAAGGGCTATATAAATAAATTTGATTTGATTTGATTTGATTTGATGTGTAGTTCGCACTGTGAAGCATTGAGGAGGGGGTGTGATGGTGTTGGGGTGCTTTGCTGGTGACACTGTCTGTGATTTATTTAGCATTCAAGGTACACTTAACCAGCATGTCTACCACAGAATTCTGCAGAGATACGCCGTCCCATCTGGTTTGCGCTTAGTGGGGCTATCATTTGTTTTTCAACAGGACAATGACCCAAAGCACACCTCCAAAATGTGTAAAGGCTATTTGATCAATAAGGAGAGTGATGGAGTGCTGCATCAGATGACCTGGCCTCCACTATAACCCAACCTCAACCCAATTGAGATGGTTTGAGATGAGTTGGACTGCAGAGTGAAGGAAAAGCAGCCATCAAGTGCTCAGCATATGTGGGAACATCAAGATTGTTGGAAAAGCATTCCTCAAGAAGCTGGTTGAGAGAACGCCAAGAGTGTGCAAAGCTGTCATCAAGGAGGTAAAGGGTGGCTATTTTGAAGAATCTCAAATAAGAAATATATTTAGATTTGTTTAACACATTTGTTGGTTATTACATGTATACATATGTGTTATTTCATAGTTTTGAAAAACCCTTGAATTAGTAGGTGTGTCCACTTTTGACTGGTAATGTATATAACAATATATATCATAACACAATGTATATACATCATTGATCGTAACGTTACTGTATGTATGTGTTACAATGTCCCCAAAAGTGGACAATTCCTCATCGTCACGGCTAAGTGTTCGTTGTCGGCAGGATTCGAACCTGCGCGGGAAGAACCCAATGGATTTCTAGTCCATCGCCTTAACCACTCGGCCACGACAACTTCATACCACCTCATTTAAAACATTACAATCAAATAAATTACATCACGATACAAATTCTTATGCGGAAAATACATTTCATTGTAACACTTGCAACAAGAACTTGTTACACGTTATATAGATTAGACATATTTTTTAAAGGTCTCTTATCAAGTTGTCGTGGCCGAGTGGTTAAGGCGATGGACTAGAAATCCATTGGGATCTTCCCGCGCAGGTTCGAATCCTGCCGACAACGGTTAGCTTTTTTGTAGGTTTTTGTTAAAAGCCATAAAGTCCAGTCTTGTGGTCTGGTCATAATTTAGCACAAAATGCAGTTCGTTCATACAGGAACAGGCAGCATGTACGAATTCATCTCGAATGATTCTCGTAACGGACATGTAGGGACGCAAAAACTACACCCCGTTATCGTAGTGATGCACTTTTACAAAATGTATTTTAACGTTATTTTTAAAAAGAAGCTTTGAAAACATTGACATGTGCATTCTGTTATATCTAATAAATTGAAAACGGGTAAAATATTAACATTATTATAGCGCTATGCCGTGGTCGAACCGAATGGTGGCATGAAAAAAACAAATTAATTTCAGATGATGATAGCTGCCAGGAGGTGGCGATAATGCATTATGTATACCAGAATAAACATTTCTGTCAGCAGGCAGGGATTGCAGTCACACAAGGATGATCATATTTTCCAGACATTTTAAAATGCGTCTGTATTTGATGTAATGTAGTGGGTACAACAGATTAGTTTTCATATTGGCAACTATGTGTACCCATTAAAGGCATTGTAGAATAAACATGTTTTGGCATGCTTGATCTGACAGTCTGGGTTGTAGTGAGACATTTTGACAGTGTCATGGTGGTAGTGTAAAAGTACACCATTGAGATATCTCAGTCTGATAAGTAAGGGGGTGACTGGAGTACAAAGAATCCAATGCTTGCATTTCACAGACTATTTGCATGAGGTTCAGTAAGCGGGTGAACATCAGTGGTGTCTTTATTCCTATTTGAATATGATGACAGCATAAAGAATAGCAGTGGGAAGATCTGGAAAGTTTTGCCTTCGAATACTACCTTCCAATAGTGGATCATGAACTGGTGTGGCCCAGGGCGAGTGACAGGATGCCTCCCACGTGGGTGTTTAACTTACTCACTACTCTTTGACTTCTAATCCAAGAGGCGACAGCAATGTGAATCTATTGACTTGATCCTCTGAACAGGAGTTGGAAAATGTCTGGTGCCCAGGGCCCTCATGTTAAATTTAATCTCCAATTGAGGCTTGTGTAGTGTATTACTGCTGTAGTTTAACCTGAGCATCCAATCAGTCCCTCCCTCCCTCCGCCTGCCAAACCCCGACATTGAACACAGTAAAAAAGATGCTCCAGTGGTGTCAAAAACACAGGCCCAACACGTATTTCCACAAATGAAATAGGCCCCAGGAAGTATGACATGGGAAGTTCAGTGTTATTTCACTGTGTGTGTCAATGTCTCTAGATGTCTGAAGGAGAATACAAATATGTATTTCTCTGCACACACACCCACACCTCCGAATGGATAAACTGACGCGCACACACACCAAGCTAAGCGGAGAGAGAAACTGTACGTTGCATCTTAGCAAACAAACAATTAATGTAAACACCAAGCAATAACACACAGTGAATTGCATCAAGATCTATAAAAAGTCATGTGTTTCCATGTTATCAAAGCCAGCAAGTCCCTTAGTGGAAAATATGACAGTCAATTGATAATTTAATTGATCCTCAAATGATGGGAGATAGAGACCCTGGGAAATTGTCTGACACATTTTTGGAGAAGACAGGTTTTGGTAAATGCTTGTGAAGTTCCCTGGCTATCCGGGACAACGTCATCAAATATGGCTGTTATATATTCATGCTGCTCACTTAAATGTCTCTCGACTCCAGACCTGAGGACTTTAGCAGTACATGACATCATCAGACTATAATGAATTCCATGGACTGAGGATGGAGAGCACTTAATGTTCCCAGTCCGCTGTTTTGTTAAGTGTCCGTCAGTGGAAAGGCTGCCTGCATGTGACGCAACATAGTCAGAAAGTGGCCAAATTGGTTGGAAGTGTTTAAGGGCTAAAAATAACAGAACACAAAAGCACAGTCCAACAGAACAAGGGTAATGCAATGTGTACATTTTCAGCGGGCAGCAAACCGCTGTATGTACCAAGAACCCAAGGCTGTGCTTAAAGACGCCAAGCCATCAGCTTCCTCTTCAACTGAAGCTTGTTCATGGCACCCAGAGGGACGGGAACTTGGCATTGGACACGCAGGGGAGTCTGATGTGTCAATATAGGTATTTTTTTGTGATTCCTGTCTGATTCATGGCCGAACGCTGCATGTCCCAGTCCCTACAGGTTGTCAGATGCAAAGCCAGGTAATGGGCAACTCATTTCTATACATTTTTAGACAGATGAATTTAGCCATCAAAAGGTTTGTTGAATCACAAGATGAAAAAATAACTATGTGACTATCTATGGACCACACCACATGGTTGCTCTTTTTTTATTTGTAGAATTGCATTTTTATTTAAAAATTAAATTAAAAAAAGAGGCAAAAAAAACAGTATCAATAGGGAAGAGAAGGCAAGATACACTTAAATAAGAAAAGTTCCATGTTGGAAAGGGCACAGGGAGGGAGGGAGATGTGGCGTTGATGGGACATGTTGGATTATGTACATGGTTTCTCACTGCAGGATTGACGGGCCCCACAAAGGGGCTCAAAGCAGCAGGTCGGAGACACTGAAACACCAGAGAGAAAGGCACTATCCAGAGAGAACAAACTAAACACACAGAAAAAAAAACACACCAGACCAGAAATCAAATGCTTAACATAAAAAGTGCTTGACACACCACAGACGAGAGAAAAACAACATTGGTAAAGCTGATCTCTCAACTTTAAGCATAAAAGACAATTTTCTCAAACTGTTTATCACGCCATCATGTGATTATCCAACTCACCTACTTGTTATGTGTGAGTCTAACAAGGAGGGGACTGTTAATGTATGCGCGTGTGTGATTGATGCATATTTTTCATACATCTCTCTATATAATTTTATATTGACACCATTACTAATTCAGCACTTCTCGGAAATCCCTTGCAGTTGTGTAGTTCAGTTCTCCGACCTTGCTTCCCTCATGTCAATGTCTCTGGACTCAGTCAGCTACATTCACGGCCCAAGAGTAAAATGGCTGCAATATATACATTGGCTTCAAAAGGTGGATGGCCTTTTACAGGGTTTCATAATACAACAGCTCATGCAGCATACATGGCTCTACTCGCTGCTCGGCGTTAGCTTCCTGACACGATTGGTTTTGTTAAAAATAACAGAAAATTAGGAAATTATTTCATGTTTTAAATATCATGCCATTTTATCTGGGAGCCCTCAAATAATTCAGGAAAAATTATTCAGACAATTATACTGACAATTCAGCTTATCCCAGAGCTACTAGGTCTATTCCAGACTAACATTTAACATAATTTACAAATGAAAAAAAAACAATACAATTTGTGATGACTGGTAAAACACATACAAATATATATAATATATATTCTTAAAAAATGGATTCTCTCTATACTGTAGGTGATTTATTTATACAGCCCTGGGCTGATGTACAATGCCAATGATCTTGGACTTGATAACTTGCTGCAGATAACATCAGTATTATTTTTATTTTTTTCAATCACTTTTTAAAATATTTGTACATGTATTTTTATTTAAAACAGCGTTAGGATTTATTGTTTTTTCATTTAGGTGATTAAAACATGCAGCAAAAAAGGAAAAGAAAACGCATGTAAAGATGTAGAGGAGAGGACAGAAGCAGATGTGGGAGTCTAGGTATAGAATCATTCTCATTATCTTCACTTTTGGTGCACTATGCTTAGTTTCTCTGTGTTTTTCCTCAAGGACAGTTCAGTTCTGACTGAAGCGTTCACTATGGAGGCGAACATTCTCAGTGTTAAAAGTTGGCTTTGCTCAGCTGCCACCGACAAGGTGATGCCGTCGACAGAACTCCTCCTCCATTTTTCATTCCTTGTTGCATTCTCCCTCTCTGTTCCTGATGTCTTCTTGATGGGTTGATATGGGGTGGTTGTTGATATTTATGTGTTTGTTTACATGTTCCGGTTGACTGGTGTCACGTAGTTGCGGGGGAACATGCCCGTCAGCCCGTGGCATCCTCCCTTCCACCAGTTAGGGTCAGAGTTGTCCAGGACCTGGATGAAGTCTCCGCGTCGGAAGCCCAGCTCGCCATCCTCCTGGGGGTCAAAGTCAAAGAGAGCCTGTACATATGTGGGATGCTGTGGGCAGGGAGAGAGAAAGAGAGCAAAACAAATCCATGAGTCCCAGACATGTTAACACAGTCTTTCAAAAGGACAAAGCCTCGGTTCTTCCCATATTGTGTTTTCTGAACCAACCGTGATTCGTTGGTGAACTGAGCCAATGCCATGACATCCAAAGGTTAGGCCGGCAGGATGAGGGATTGAGTCAGCAACTCTGGGGCCAATCGGTCTCTCTCAAAGCTATTATTTTACACTAATAACCTAGTTTTTTGTTGTGACCTTTAAGTCTCCTACAAAGCCACACTGGTAAAGAGCCAAATATGAAGGTTAAGGGGGATGTGTTCTTACCTGGGGGACCTGCTCAATGTCACGCAGGAAGATCTGCTGGTTGCGGGATACAGAGGTGGAGCGGTGGTAGTCCACCAGCTCATTGAGCGAGTTGAACTTCACCACCCACAGGAAGTACTTTCCTGCCCCATCACGCAGGACTTTGAAGTGCTGAACGTCATTTCCAAACCTGAGGAGATGGGTGACAGAGGAAGAGAACCATGGGTAGCTGGCCAGCAGCAGACAGTCAACAGACACAGAACTGCTGAAACAGGACAGAGAAAAGAGATCCCAACGGCCAAAGGAAATACATGTGGAAATGTTCTCTTAGCAACACATTAGAAAGACAGACTGTCTCTATAACAGTGTGAACACAAGTCATGACCCCATGGATGGCAATGCTGCAGACAGAGATAAACTAGCCTCTTCCACAGCCATCAGGGGGATTAGTCTCCATTCTAAGACAAACTCCTTGTTCTGTACTCAGAGGGCAATAGACAGCTGGAGTCACATAGTGATCACTTTAATTATCTTGAATTGTCTATCTAATTTACATAGACAGACACTACAGCAACATGACAGTGAGGGCTGCTGAATTTACCCTTTTTAAGTAAAGCAGAGTGGAAACAGACATGGGGAAATCAAAGCGTTTGCGTCAGTATTGTGCAAGCTGGAAAGAGAGAGCTGAAATCCTGCTGTAAAATGACTGAGTGAGTTGGAGTTAATGTTCATAGACACCAGGGGGCAGCACAGAACACTGGGTAAAAAATAAAGTGCTAGTGCTGTATTTAAACACAGGAAGAGAAAGAGAAACATAGCAGATGTTTGTGTCTGTTATCCAATACATTGTACGGTGCATAGCAGTCCCTCGCCCAAACATATGTAGAGCAGGGCTTCTAAACCTTTCGTGTGTGTGTTCACTTACTTGACAGAGAGGGAGAAGTCCCCTGGCGCACTCTCACTCTCTCGGATGAGGAAGGCCCCGTCGTGCCTCTGTTTGTTCAACATCTCCTCAGCTTTGGCACGGGGGATCTTGCCAAAGAACCACCTGGAGGGAGGGACAGTACCACACATACACACAGGGTCAGGGGAGAGAACACAGCCGGGACAACATGAAGCAAACAGACATCTGCTCCCTCACGATCAGAGACGACACATGGTCATCTCCCACTGTTTACAGTCCTAAGAGATTATACAGAATTTCAGATAAAGCCTCTGCCCCAGTCAACCGTTTAATACTGCAGGTAGGAGAACCAGAACGGTGGGCGTTGTGTACAGTGGGGGCACAGGGGTTAAGGAGTGGGGATTGCGTGCTGTGCTGTTGAAGCAGAGCCAGTCTCACTCCCAGCAAGGTCTGTGATAGCAGCCCTGACTGGGCCAATGGCAGCTGTAGCAGCAGGAGGCAAAGAGAGAGCGAGAGAAATCACTCTCTCCGGTTAATTATTAACCAGAGCAGCCAGAGAGATGACATCTTGGCTCCTTTGCATGAAAGTGAAAATCAATAATAAAATGACCAAGACCTAATCCTCTTTGCATTTGTGCCCTCTATCGGCTGCCCCCGCCTACAGTTCCCTGTCTGATAAAGGTGCCGGCAGAGCAATTTAAAGCAGGCACGGAAAGAGCAGCCAGGCCATTTGGAGTCAGACTGGTTGCGTCTCTCTCACACACACACACACACACACACACAGACACACAGACACACATGCCACTATGGAAAAGCAAACTAAAGGTATTTTGACTCAATTGTTATTATTTTACACCACTTCTACTATAAGGATGGTCCAAAAGTTCCATATTTCATAGTCTGGTCTGTGAATACATACCAGGAGACGAAATGCAGAGGTACATTAACATCTAGCGTTGTCTGAAGCTACTGTACTGCATGTGGGTAGTTGCCATATAGCCAAAACAAAAGTGAACAAATGATTTATTCAAAAATTAAAGTAAAAAAAGATAGTTGCAAAAAAGTATATTTAAACATTTCAAAATGTTCTGTGGCCACTTTTTATTTTAAATATGTATCCAATTTAATGAAACATTTCATGCATTAGTGCCTTGAATTTGTCCTGTGACATAAGTAATATTAATATAACGGTTTAATGATTCTCAAATAGACAAGAAAATGATTGACTAATTATCAGTTACTTTGTTTTTAAATCAGTAATCATAGTGTTGAAAAACACATTTACTTGTATAATGATGATAACCAAGTGTCTTCCCGTTACATTTTGAGTAACATTGTAATTTGACAAAAACCTAGATAAAAAGCAATTACTTTACTTGTGTATTATGATAATGTTACCTGCTTTGACAATTATTTTCCATTTTGTTCAAGAAAACCCATTTTTTATTGGTGTAACCCTATAGAACATGATGTCCCACCGATGGACAATACACAACAGGCAGTCCAATGTTACGGTTAAAAAGTAAATAAATGAAACTATGGAGTTTCTGACCGCTCTAAAATGCAACTTCTAAACATCAGTAACAGATCCTCATTAAAGGATTTAAAATGTACTACAATTACAGGGCATCGAAAAACTCCTGCAATGCTATTTTTCATCACTACCTCCCCGAGTCGGGAGTGGGTAATTTGTGAGCCTGTTGCCTTCCTTGGATGTGGAAGCCGTTTCTTAGGCTCCGCGCCGGAATCTAACCCTGATTCCCCGTTACCCATGAACACCATGGTATGCACAGAAAGTACCATCGGAAATTGACAGGGCACACAATCAATTTAGATGTCAGCGCCACGAATGGCACGCCACCGGTCGAGGTTATAGAGTCACTAAAAGCCTTAGAGTATCCGCATGGATTTTAGGTCTGTTAAATACACACATCCCCAACGGTCAGCACTCGTTGGCATGTATTAGCTGTAGAACAGTTATCCAAGTAACGTTGGAGCGAGCAAAGGAACTGATTTAAATAAGACATTAGCAGTTTCACTGTACCGGCCGTGTGTACTAAGCCTTGCATGTCTTTGAGAGGAATATGCTACTGGCAGGATCACCCAGGGAGACACCCCACGTGCAGCGAGGTGCAGGGCACAGTTATCCAGTGATGGAGGACACCCAAACGAACCAGTGGGAGGCCCCTCTCCTACCAACAACCAAAGCCGTGGGAGCCCAAAGCACCACTTGAGAGGTGTTCTGTTGGAGGGTTTTTGGAGTATATCGCAAAATGGGGTTTGAGAAACACAACGTGTCTCTGACACTGGTGGGTAATATATTGGAGGCAGGGTGAACAATCTCCAAAGGAGGTGCCAACCCAATGTGGATCACGTATTCCAATTGGACAGGAGTAATTGGTGGGATAGACAAAGACGGATCAAGGGAATGGATGGTCTAATGCAGAGAGTGATAACCAGTGGTGGGAGCACCACAGCCAGTCCCCAATATCATTAGGGCCATGTTAAAGAACCAGGCTTTCCCAAGTGGCAGAGAGACACAGATGCCGCCGGAGCAATGGTCACCTGCAGGGATTGAAAACCTGGCGTGGTTGCAAAAGGATACTGCACAAATAAGGTAAGTTTACCATCAAAAAATAACTGAACAAAATCAAACTCAACATGTAAAGTGTTGATCCTACTGAGCTGAAATAAAAGATCCCAGAAATATTCCAAATGCACAAAAAGAGTATTTCTCTCAAATGTTGTGCACAAATTAGTTACAACCCTGTTAGTGAGCATTTCTGACAGGTGTGACATATCAAGAAGCTGATTAAACATTATCATTACACAGGTGCACCTTGTGCTGGAGACAATAATTGGTCACTCTAAAATGTGCAGTTTAGTCACACAACACAATGCCACAGATGTCTCAAGTTAAGGGATCGTGCAATTGGCAAGCGGACTGCAGGAATGTCCAACAGAGTTGTTGCCAGAGAATTTAATGTTCTTTTCTCTACCATAATCGCCCCCAAAAGTCATTTTAGAGAATTTGTCAGTATGGTGGGGTGTTCAGTATGAGTTTAGACATTTCTAACATACTGCTCTAATTATTCAATTTCTTTTAATTTAAAATGAAAGACCTCTCAAATGAAGTTTGATAATTTTACTTACATGTTTTCAGAAGACAAAAATATTTGGGTCCTGTGTGGCTCAGTCGGTAGAGCATGGCGCTTGCAACGCCAAGCGTCGTGGGTTCGATTCCCGCTGGGGCCACCCATATGTAAAAGTAGTGGCCCCAGCCGACTTGTAAGTCGCTTTGGACAAAAGCGTCTGCTAAATGGGATATATTGATAGAATGTGTGAAAAGTCCAGACTAAGCTTTATGGGTACAGAGGGTAGAGTGTACACTTCAAGCCCATGGATGTTCCAAATAAGCCCACCTCTTAAATAATACATTTTTATTAGATTAATATAATCTCCCCCAAATGTATAAAAATAAACGGATCATTATTATTCATCATGAAAGTAGCACTCATAATAGGGGGATGTCGTATCCATAGAGATCAATGGACTTAGTTTTTGGTTCTTGCCGACCAGTACACACCCGATTCAACTAATCATAGACTTCAATCAAGACGTGATTAGTTGAATCATGTATGTTATTGCTTGGTTAGAACATAAACCTGAACCCACACTGGCCCCCTGTGGATAAGAAGCCATGCAACAAAGACCATAAGACACACAACTTTCAATGAATTATCTGAAAGATGATTCACATTTGATGTACTGAAAAACGAATTTCAGTACAAGATAAGAATCGTATAAATTCCACCTCGCGCAGCAACACTGACTGGCAGCAGAGCTGTGCGCACTGAGTGAAGCGCTGAAGCCACTGCGCACAGACATAAATCGGTCTAATTTACTTGAAAGTCTACAAAGTGAGACTTTGTCCTCGTCTTTCTTGGCTATTTACATTTTTTTCGACGTTAGTTTAAGTCTGCTGCTTCAACAGGCACCCTAATCAAATCACAAATCTCTCACAGACACACATGACAAGACTTGAGTAGCCCCGTTACCACGGTAACCTACCTCCCTTAACCGATTTAATCCCATTAGTCACAATAGTGACCGTAAAAAACGTTCAGTTATAAGCCTCTGACAATTTTAATTAATGATGTATCAATACATTTCCATAAAATATTGAAATAATAAAGGATATCAATTAAATATGTGCAGTGTCACAGTGTTTCGTGTAAATTGTCACATGACCAGAGCTGTTTACTTCCTGGTTGCACCACGAGAAGATGACGGCTGCATCAAAGCTTCCAAACAAAAGGATAGTAAAGTATGTTAACATTAAGATAGGACAAAGATTTTTAGTACACATCTTTAAAGGTGTCTAGTATTGATATATGCATTTGCAATTACTTAACTTTGTTCAGTGTGGTCATAGAATGTGTAAACATGTTGACGGCAACAATAGTGACCGGTGAGATAATACAGTGCATCTAGGTATACACATACATAATTCTTGTTCTACCTAACTTTCTACTCTGTTCTTTCTTTTAGTTTTACTTTGAGTCAAGTTCTGGATATGTAGGATTCTGGTGACCGCCCAGACAAGGCGTGCAACGCTGCAGTTATCCCTCAGTGATTGTGATAGCGATGGGTCAGATATGGACTATGAGGGGGAGACAGGTCATTTGCCAGCCAGGCTGTTGAATGTATATGCTGAACCTATGCAAACAGATCATGACAGGAACAACATTATCAGTGATGATGACCTACCCCTCACCACGCCACACTCTCCTCCCTGAGACTGGGTTGGGTCATAGACCCAGTGTCGTTCTTGGTTTTGCAGAGCAATCTCAGCTGCCTCAAGGTTGCAAGTTCCTTAATGACAACCTCTTCACTTCGCTTGCACCCCTCGATGAAATTACAAAAAGAGGATACGGGAGTTCTGGAACGATGAGGCAAAATTGTCTGATGTCCCCATTCATGCCATAGAAGGACTTCATGAATTTACCCCGTGGAACCTCTGAGGTTCTGACCCAAGGAGACAAGTTGCTGGTCCGTTAGAAAGACAATAACATTGTCACAGTGGAAACAAACATGGAGAAATACAGTGAGACCTCTGTCAAGAGATGGAACAAGGAGCGATGTGCCATTTGACAAAGTCCCACAACCAAAATGCATCAACCGATACAAAGCGCATGGGTGGTGTTGAACTTCACAACCTACAGGTTTCAAGATACCTTATCTCCATCAGGACTAAGAAGTGGTGGTGGCCCATCTTTGCATGGTCTCAACAGTGCACTTGTAAACAGCCATTTATTTTACAGAGATGTTATGGGAGGGACCATCAACCTGCTCACCTTCTGATTGATAGTGGCACAGTCTCATACGCAAAAGTTTGGCACGAAACCACTGAGCCACAGAAGGATATCTCTACTGGCTGCTACTGTTGAAGATCAGGCAAGATATGACAAAGCTTCTCACTTGCCAATCAACACAATGCACCGGTTCTAGAGATGTCGTCAGTGTGACGAAAGCACTACCTATGCATGTGAGAAATGCAAAGCGCCACTGCACATTGGGTTCTTCAAGATATACCACAGACAGTAGAAAAGGAGATAAGAGCGAATGAAAAAGGGCTGAAAAAAAACAAAAGAAAAATAGAAAAGTCAAAGGGTGAGGAGAAGCAGTACAACGGACTCTAGGAAGAAAAGTCCACGAAAAGGGGAAAAAGACAATCAAAATGACTGAAATGTTTTTGGAAAAGAGGATCAATTGATTCAAGACATACTGTATGCCAGTAGGTCTGACTGATCATAGTTCAAAATAGTGATGCACAAAGTAATCGTGCACTTGGTTCTGAAGCCTACCTCTATGATATATATGTATGTGTATAATATATATATTTGTATTTTGTCCAGTGTAGGCCTCTACTTGAATACATGTTCTACAGACTACCTTGATCCTAAATGTTACCTTTATGTTCAATGTGAATGAATGACACAACTGCTATACAGTTGTTAGTGAATGTTGCACAAAAATGTCACAATGACGATGATACAATGAATATTGCACTAAAGTACAAGTTCAAATGTTAGAATAAAGTTACAATATAAATGTTTCGATACATGTTGCACTAAAGCAACAATGTTACAATGTTGAAATACATTGATGTAAAATAGTCACACTAGAACATGTTGGGGCATTCTAGTGGCAATGCTGGGGACTGCCAGTGACAGAGTTTTAAATGTGTTAATAACTGGGCTGGGATATAGAAGATTTTAGAAGATATATAGATTTTAGAAGATTTTAGAAGATATAGAAGATTTTCATGACTGCATTGGAGAAATATGTTAATTCAGTATACATTATCCCACGGTCACAATTGTGACCAACCATAAAAACACACTTTTTCACCTACTTTTCCATGAAAAAATAAATAAAATAATGATTGATTATTTGAAAGGGTTACTAATGACAAGATTTTGATATTTTCATGTCTGGGAAAAATGTGGGATTAAATGGGTTAAAGGGGCAGGTGAACATTTTGGTTAAAAGACTTGGGTCAAAACAATTTAATGAAATTGAGCAATATACACCACATTACTTCTTACAAATACATTTCTTGTTATAGAAACATTACAAAGCATGGTCATCTGTTTTTTTAATTTTTATATATAATTATGGTGGAAAAATATTTTGCCGGGTGGCTCGTACATTTTTTCCATCTACCTGCACCAGTTGCTGGTGGGTCAAAAAGTAGGCCCTGATGCCAATGGCAGAAAAGTTCAAAAAATATTTATTCTGTACTTCTTCATTGCAAAAGAACCCTCCCCAGCGCAATGGTGCCCGAATGCTGGCTCGTTGTTTTATCATAGAATTGGGTCACACCATGTGGACATTGATTACATGTTGTCCCCAAAAGCAAGCAGAACTATTCGGGAATATAATGGGCGGACTTGGGGACTGCTATTACTTGAAACACACTTCTGTGTCATAAGAACAAGAGCAGGTGAAGGGAATTGTATTCATTTGTTCATTAATTAACAAACACCAGTCCCACCATTGGACAATTACCACATGTGGTTCAAAATTGTAAGAAAACAAATGACACACTGCATGAAATTACTCATGATCCAAGCTAAGAAAGAAAGATTTTAGTCATAGGATGTCACAATTTTAACCAGTTAAATTAATGTGTTTGCTACTATGGATAAAAAAGGTCTGTCACGTCAACTACCCATGTACTGTACCCAAAATAAGGCAGGCTAGTTGGTTGAGCTCTGCTTTCTCTCTGCTCATTAACACAAACTATGGATCAGCCATTTCTCACTATCCAAGTCCAGGCATTAATCATCAATAAATTGGCCCTGGAGCAGTTGCTAACAGCTTATACCTGCACTATATATATCTGCATTCACTGTACAGAGACAGACAAAGCCTAGGAATGGCATAGCTCCTTGGGACAGAGACAGACAGACCCAGCAACCTCCATACTCCAAAATCCCACCCGATAGAATCCCGGGGACGATGACATAATGGGTCAATATTAAATGAAGTCTAAGAGGCCCTGAGCACACTAATACAGAGAGCACTAAACTGGCACGATGTGCACCAGTGGAAATATCCTCTAAGAATCCTCACAGTGCTTCAATGAACACACAGGGAGAAGATTCCACTGTGGTGCACTGGCTATTTCAGCACAGGAGTTGACGGGACTGTTCTGTTCAATTCAGACAGTTGTTTCATAGTGCCAAATCAATGTGATACATTGAAGCTGTGGCCCAGGGTGACCTGGCAGTCATGATGAGTCCTGTTTGCCCACACCCCGAGTCAGCAACAATAAGCTGGAGAGGTGAGTCCTCCTGCGTAATATTAGGAGTCTGGGCCAGGTGGTTCATACTTACGGATGTGCTTTCATCTCTATGTAGTTCTTGGGGATGAAGCCGTCTTTCCCGTTCAATTCTGCTTTGTACCAGTTCTGGTCACACTCTTCATTTAATACCTAGAGAAGGGAATAGAGTTTACAATATCACATCTAGTAAACAGAGTACTTCTCAGGTCACTGGGAAGGGGGGCTGAAACGGTTTTGTATCCACTAAATGGGGCACAGCCATAAACGACAGACAGACATGTTTGTCTGTTGGGAGTACACTCATTTACCAAGCAAGCAAGCCTCCATGACTCCAGGCCAGCTGTGGGAGCACTCTTGTCTGAGAAGACATACAGTGGTTTGCAGGTCTGTGGGCACTGGTGCAAAGTTTGTGTGTGTGTGTGGCTGTTGTTGTTGAAAGACATGCACCTGTACACTGGTGCAGTTAGTCATGTAAAGAGCCTCTGGCTTGAACACTCATAGTCAAATGTAAGATACTGTGGTCATCAATTCTCACCAGGGTTCTGACTCACAGTAATATATTGACACTTCCCACTCAAAACAAAGATATTCCAACCTCCATCTGTCTGAACACACAAAATATCAGACCTTCTGGCTTCAGTACAGCTTTTCCATTTCAGAAGAAATAGGAGTCGATATAGTAGATATAGTAGATATAGTCTAGAATACACAGGTATTTCAATGTGATATGCTGACCACAGGCTTCGGTGTTGGGACACACTTCATGGCCTCTGCTATAAACCATACTTGACAATGTGTGATCAAGGGAGGAACTAGGCCTACATCTTTTTGTCTACAAAAAAAGTGTTGAGGAACTAGAGTGTGCAACATCCTTCCTGTGCATAGAGCAATGGGAGAGAGAGAGAGAGAGAGAGAGAGAGAGAGAGAGAGAAAGGAAAGTGAGGCAGAGTGGGTGTGCCACCACTGTCACACTAGAGGGTTCTTAAAGCATGCAAGGCTTTTTGGGCGACCTGACCAAATTCACATTGAAATGTGTGTTATAGATCGGTCCTTCACATTGAAAGCAAGTCTAAGAAGCAGTAGATCTGTTCTATATGCGCTATTTCTAAGCATCCCGTGCTTAAGTTTCGTTTTTTGGATCTTTTACATTCGGTTTTGTACACCAACTTCAAACAGCTGACAAAACAATATTTTTGGTTATGGAAAATATATTTCACAGCAGTTTAGATGGTACAATGACAATCTACACTATACTTGCTTGTTTTGTCACAAAACCTGAAATTAGGCAAACTATCAGAATTTAGGCATCCAGGAAAAACTGTAGCGATTTCTGCATACATCTTTAAACCTAACCTGAAAAACCCAAGGGGAGGTTGCATTGCATGCAGAATCAAACTCTTTTTGATTTACATAGATGGCTGACAGGTGAGGCAGTGATGATAAACTGAGTAACTCAACTAAAGCACCCGAATCCTTCGCAGATAGTGGTTTAGTGTTTAGTGTCTGCGGGTTCACATAACTTGGTCACACAGACCACATCAGAGTGTATGAATTGGCCTGGAGGACCTGTGAGAAGAGGGGCTACAGATAAACTAACCTTCAAGCACTCAGCACCTCAACCACATCCAGCAACAAGATGGCTTCTTAAGCCCCCCCCCCCAAACACAATACAGGCTCTGATCCAGAGCTATAAAATAATCTTCCAACTGTCAGATAACAGGGTTGCTCCGGGTGAGATTGATTTCTCCCTTTTCTCACAAAGACATACAGTAATTTACACAGCAGGCGTGTAGTTCCCCTAGAGGGAAAGGCAGACTGGTACAGCACAGTTCAAGCTGTGCTGTACAATGAGTAGTGCAGCAGTACAGAGGGCTTCTGACCACAGAGTATTGATCTACGCATTACACAGCATTTGGGAAACATCTCCATAATGCATACATAACAATGTAAATGCAGCTAGACATGTTGTATTTCTATCAGGTATCATTTGACATTGTTCACAAACGAAAAGCTGCAGCTAGGGTAGAGAGGAAGGACCTACTCATGTCACAACATCGAACCGTCATAACTCTATCTAACCAGAAACTACAGATATGCTTCACCTTTCAGTGTCTTTTAATCCCGCCCCATCCTGTAAGAGTCAAGTTTTTCAGAAGAGCCCAGGCTCCTTCCACTTCGGTGTGTAGTGTTGATCTGAAGCCCACGCATGCAACCAGCCCCCTGGTGGTAAAAAACACCATGGCTTAGTGGAAAGAGCCAAGCAGGAGACAACTGAAACAGGAGTCATGTAAGACTATGTGAAGGCATCCCAGGCCATCAGTGTCAGTAGTACAGTGTCAGTGGTGAGATTGAATAGGCCTAATGTCACTCTTTCCACCACACCCTCCTACTTCTCAAAGCCCCGATGATGGGGTCTGGCAATTCTCCCCCCAGCTGGTCACTGGCCTCAGTGCTCTCTGACCTCTCTGCTCCAGCTAGCCTGCAGCACACCAGCTGTCACTGTGGAACCACAGCCACTACGGCACAAGAGACAACATTACAGAGGGGGGAAGGAGAGAGGAGTCCATGCCCGTGGCACTATGATAATGTGAGTGAATGTGAACAGGTTGTGAGGAGCACAGGGGGGAGACAGGCACAGTGATGGGAGAGTATGCCTGTGGCAGTGTGTGTGTGTGTGTGTGTGTGGTCTTACAATTGGTGGGGCAATGCAGGCAGGCAGCCTCTGGGAGTGACTGATTGCACATGTGTAGACGTGGCAGACATGCGGTCTGGAACTCTGAACTTCAGGTGATCTCACTTTCTCTATATTTTATTACAGACACAAACACTACACTCCCCCTTGGTCTCATCACCTACACAGTTCACAACTTATCTACCTCAAACATAACAGCTCACAGACGCTCCCTCGTGTTCTCGTGCAGATACAGTGGGGCAAAAAAAGCAGAACTTAATATTTGGTACAGAAACCTTTGTTTGCAATTTCAGAGATCATACGTTTCCTATAATTCTTGACCAGGTTTGCACACACTGCAGCAGGGATTTTGGCCCACTCCTCCATACAGACCATCTCCAGATCCTTCAGGTTTCGGGGCTGTCACTGGGCAATACGGACTTTCAGCTCCCTCCAAAGATGTTCTATTGGGTTCAGGTCTGGAGACTGGCGAGGCCACTCCAGGACCTTGAGATGCTTCTTAAAAGGAGACACTCCTTAGTTGCCCTGGCTGTGTGTACATTTTTGTACTATGTGGGATAGTAGATTGACATAGGCTAGTGATGTTGCTGTTTGTTACTCATCTTGTAGGCTGACGAAAAGTAAAATGTGGACAGTTTTAACATCTCAATAAGCGCCTCGGAATTCCATAAGGACGCGCGTTGTTGCAACCACGATGTGTCGGTCTTCACTTGTATATGCGTGTATATTTTTTTTACAGCTCTCGGGATATAATTATTGTTTGGATAGCCTTATTTACTATTATGTATTGTTTTTCGTAATTTGTTTCAGTGCGATGCACACTGCAAAGAACACCGGAAGAATTATCACTGAATTATCACAGTGAATAATTGTAATATTTGTTTGTGTGTCAATTAATCCCATAAGGGATGGGTTGGCAAGTTGCGATTTGACACGAAAATAAAATGTAATTCACTGCAGCCTACTTCGGAGCTATGACACCTGTGAGAAGGACCAGATCGTGTGTCGGGCATTTAATAATAGGAATTGAGATATGAGAGAGCGATGTGAGTGAGAGGTGCTTCGGAGCACGGTGATTGGCAGCCAGGAGAAGGAAATTAGAATTATATTCAGCACTTTGGCCGCAAGGCATGGATTATTTTAGGGGAATTATGGCCATTCATGGCGGTCGATGCCGCCGGGAAATGCAAGGCCTGTTAATACACATCTAAACACTCACTGCTGATTCACGCACAGCATCATTTTAAATCTGTGGACTACCAGTGCCTTAGGGGTCCTGGTAAAAGTGTGATCTAATGGCGTGAGTGACTGAAGCTCATGATGTGTGTGTGTGATGGTGTGAAAGAGCTACACGGGCCACTTTACCCTGCATGGTGATCTAGAAGTGGTTACAAGAGTCAAGTAAAAGTGAGAGTAGGGCTGTGGCGGTCACGGAATTGTGCCAGCAAATAACTGTCCATCTCACAGTAATTGACCGTTAATTAACAAACACATTTACCATCTCCTGGCTTCCACACATAGCCTACAAGCCACTGATACAGACCTTTGGAACATCTACATTTTAAAAAGTCTAATAAATCCATGTAATATAGCCTACACATTCACAATAAATCCATCATTTTTTAGACAGGTCTAAAGAAACATGATATGAAGAAATTAGACTATTACAGAAGAACAGAATAGCATACCCTGAGTTGTCCTTATGTTAGGTCCTAATCTGGCTATGCCAAATGGATGTGGGCTACAATAGTTCATTTAGCAAACAAGATTAGCTTAGAATTCTGTCGCATTATTTTATAGTATGAAGAATACATTTGAAAAATATCTGAATAAAATAGTAAGGATATTTTCTCCAAACGATTTGAGGGAGTGCGCACATGCAGCTATTCTGTGTTGATAGGTTAACCAAGAAATAGGTCCTCCTATATGCTTAATTTAGAGTTATGTAACTTTAGTTTGTAAAATTTTGGGCTATATATTTAGATGGTTTATATATTGTAAAGCTACATGATGCGACCTAATGATGATTTGAAAAAAGTAGCTAAAAAGACATGAGCTCTGCTTAGTTTTTTGTGTGCAGCCTGTACACACTTAATCAGTCTCTCATTCACAATTTCACAAGCACTTGATAATGCCTCAAATTTCACAACAGCATCCCCTTTGTGTGGCCGTAATGCACCCTAAAAAAAATCCATGCCCTTTGCTGCTGTTGTGCCCTTCTCCCTGAGTGCTGCATGCTCTGAAGCATCTCACACTCACATGGCTCTCCATCACATGATTGGGTCTTTCTCACAGGCTACAAGTGAGGACAGACAACACTGGTGACGCAATTGTGCACGTCCTTATCCAATTCCGAGGAGCATATATATATATACGAAATTGGGGAGAAAAAAGGGTAAAAAAAAAAAAAATTTTTTTTATATATATATATATATATATATTTTTTTTTTACCCTTTTTTCTCCCCAATTTCGTGGTATCCAATTGGTAGTTACAGTCTTGTCTCATCACTGCAACTCCCATACAAACTCGGGAGAGGCGAAGATCGAGAGCCATGCGTCCCCCGAAACACAACTCAACAAAGCCGCACTGCTTCTTGACACAATGCCTACTTAACCCGGAAGCCAGCCACACCAATGTGTCGGAAGAAACACCGTACACCCGGTGACCGTGTCAGCGTGCACTATGCTCAGCCCGCCACAGGAGTTGCAAGTGCGCGATGGGACATCCCTGCTGGTCAAACCCTCCCCTAACCCGGACGACGCTGGGCCAAATTGTGCGCCGCCCCATGGGTCTCCCGGTCGCGGCCGGCTGTGTCAGAGCCTGGACTCAAACCCAGAATCTCTAGTGGCACAGCAACACTGTGATGCAGTGCCTTAGACCACTGCGCCACTCGGGAGGCCCCGAGGAACAAATTTAAGATATTGGAAGAACTGTCCACATGTACTTTTTGTCAGCCAATAAGATGAGTAGGCCTAACGAACAGCAAAAGCACTTGCCTATGTCAATCTACTGTCTACCATAGTACAAAAGTTGACCTACTCTATTCTGTGCGAGAAATAAATATTCCAAACACAATCTGTGAGAGTTGTGGAATGCGATAGATCCCGAATTAACACAACCACTAGCATTATTTTATTTTTTTAAATTACGCAATGTGGAGGACGCAACAGATCAGAACATTTCCCTTAAAATGTTGATAAACTATTTCTTCATTATAAGCACAGCAATGCGCACACGGCAGTAGGCTATAAGCGTGAATGTTCCATAAGCAGGAAAACACCATTATCAAAAGTGACAGTAAATGTGATTATGCATGTAATGCTTTTATTATAAAAGGTGCAGTTATGGTGAAAATGATCTTCCCCAAACTTGAAACTCACGCACTGCGTACAGTATGTATGCTAAGTAGGCTCTACACCCCTTGTAAAGCACATTAATGTGCTTCATTTTAAGACATTATTTTGACACTTTAGTGATACAAACCTTATCAAAACATATAGGCCTATGGACTAGGCTACATGGGGTGTGAGACTATGATTTGAAAAAGTCGCAAAAAAAGGCATAGTTTCTTGCCTTACACTGGGCATCATTCACAAGTGATAGTATATAATTCACAAGTGATAGGCTAATATTGTCATCCATCAGACTATTCTTGATTTAATCTCATCTTTACATATACTAAATAATATATGTGTGAGATTTTTATTTATTTAGAATGGACCATTATCATGCACTTGTCTCAAAACAGGGGCAGGGAAAAATATACATGTAATCTATGCACTTTCCTGTGGTTCATTTTCATGCCAGCCCAGTAAGCTATACTCCTGTTGTAAAGACAAGCAATGTGCTTAATATAATGAAAGTTGAGAAATAAATATAGTAGGCCTAGCCTTAAGAAAGCTGAAGGGATATCCCTGTTTCTAATAGAGGCCATCACTATGTTTTCTCACGCAATTGCATAGCCTATAGAAATGCTGCGCACCATAAGCTAATGGGCTCTCATTAAGTGTTTGATTAAATATTCGATTACATTTGCATTGATGTCAGAGTGCTGAGTACTAGGCAGAGGCAGTCAGTAAGTTTGGTAGGCTACTAATGACCATCAGCAGCATCAGCGCTTGGAGAAGTCTAATTACCATGTCTAAATGGTCACGTGGAATTTGACTGCCTTCATGACCGCCGGTGTGGTCACTGCAACTGCTCTAAGTGAGAGGTGGTTTGTAGAGGCAAACAAAACACAGCCACACTCCGAAAATGTCCAGTGTCCTCCCTCTGTTGGACTATGGTGACACAACCGCAACGCCCCCAAAACCCTGCTCTCAAAACTGAATACTCTGTTCCTCTCAGTCATCAGATTTTCCACTGGAGCCCACCACCGCACCCACCACTGTTCCCTCTATGAGCAGTTTGGCCAACCATCCCTCACAAGCAGACAACAAATTCATAGGTTCACCATAATTTACAAAACCCTTACTGGCAAAGCCCCCCTCTAAACTCCTCTCCATGTCCTCCTACATCTCCCTGTCTGTTCCAACATCCTGCTCCAACTCCGAAACGTTAACACTCTGCTGCTGACTGGAATAACGTCCAGCAGGATTTAAAACTCAACCAATGAATATCCATTCCCAGTTTCATTAACAGGTTAAATTAGCTCGTTATCCACCCCTGGGACTGCTTTTCGAGTAAGTGGCTACTAGTTGTGTCCCCTGTGTTTTACTGATGTGTTGTAAAGGTGTATTTTTCTTTTTCTGTTTCTGCATGGAACTTTTAAGAAATGTCTGCTTTGTCATGTGTCTGCTTTGCTGCACGGTTACTGCCCTATCTTGGTCAGGTCATTATTTTAAACGAGAATGTGTTCAATGATTTACCTGGTTAAATAAAGGTTAAAGAAAAGAAATAAACTGAACAGGGCTGCTTCCTTGCTGGAATATTCCTGGGGAAAGGTCCAGAATAAATGTCAGCTCAAGGTACAGTCGTAAAATGTAATTGAATTCAGGTTCCCATGAATAATTAACCAATATATGCAATATGCAAACTTTGTACATTCACCAGAACAAAGCAAAACCAAAATAACTTATTTGTACCAATATTTTCCCATTCACAATGAAAACCCTGTGATATCGGTATTCTACCAACATACCCATGTGTGTTTAAAGGTTGACTTGAGACCAAGAAGAAAAGTTTTGAAGCGGCAACCAATTTGCAAACTCTCTCTTTATCACATTATGTTGTTAGCTACCAGTTGCAGAGGTTTACTCAGCCTGCGTAAAGAGATTACACTTCTTCCTGGGGCTTGAAGAGGACTGTTTACTCAGAGTTAAAGGCTGAAAACAGTCAATCTTCCATAAGTAGTTCCATGATAACATGAAACCACAAGGCAGTTCCTTTAACCGGTAAAGCCGTAAACCCAGTTGGCTTGTTTACCTCGCTTGGCTTAGTCTGCTTAACCAGTTTTGTTACTGTATCTCTTAACTGACAATGGCAATTCTCTCACATGAAATTCAACTCGAGGTCTAGTGCAAACGGTTTGATGACACAAAAAAATATGCTGAAAGAGCTGCAGCTGATGTGAAAAAGATTAAAACATTTGCTTTGTAGGCAGTTTCTTTCAGAGAAGGCAACAGCAGAACTGTGACTGTGCGTTGCTCTGTCTTCATGAGCTCCATGGCAGGCCTGCATTATGTTAATGAGATTCTGTGGGCACTCTGCATTCCCTCCCTGTAAAGAGATTTTTTTTTTATCTGACTGAGGCACAATAGATTCATGAGTTTCTATTAGCGAGGCTAAGGTCCGGGGGATAATCTCCTCCACAGCTGCCACTGAGCAGGCATGGCTCCCCCACACACACGGCGCTTCTCAGACCCCCGCTAAAACCCTGGTGGCCAAGCTTGAGACGCATAATGATGAACTCTATGCACCCCTTGGTCTGACTGACTTCCATCCCCAAAGCAGACTTCAATGACAACCCGATGCAGATGAGAGTAGCTGACATAAACATGTAGAGCGGGTTTCTTCTGACGTTAGCATAGCTTACAGACCCGTCTGGTTACCTAGTGGAGCCTAGCATGAGAGGAGGAGAGGTGACTGATAGCCACGCGTCTGTACTGTGGACGCAATCCAGAGACCATTTCTATGACTCAAGACTGCAGATTATGCTGGAGTGTGAAATTAACTGAGGCCAGTAGATAAAGCGTGTTCCAACTGTGGGCCTCCCAGGCCTGTTGTTTCTGATAATGGACTTCTGTCGTGCATTTACAAGTAAAACAACGGAGATAAAAACCCACATGTTCATCCATCCAGCGATTAAGCAAGGGCTGGTTCATTAACTTGTCTACTCACATTCAACCATTGTTCAGCTTTTTGAGAGACGGGAACAGAAAAACTAGGGTTATCTTTATCAGTTTACCCTGTACTCAACGCACACGGACAAATGAATCGTATCAATTAGGATCATGACGGATAAAACCGCGAACAAGGCCTCTGTTCATCATCTGACAATGCTGCCTGTGTGTAGTGTATGAGTGCACGAGAGACAGTAACTGTATTCAAAATCTGTGAAAGTAACGTGACAAAGCAAATAGTTTGGCGTACATGGAATGCACCCATTGGAAGGCCTGGTATGTTGACACGTTGGCGGCTGCGCTATGAGTCCAACAGACTGGGGAAGGTCAAGAGCACACTGACCCCCGTCCCCACAGCAAGGGAGCAGACACTCTCTCTGAGGAGGAGTGCTGATATGCACCAGAAAGAGAAGCTTACCCCGCCGCTAATGAAGCACTCCAACACTCCTGTAATTAACACAATGCTAAGGGCCATTACCACATGGGGAGCCGCCCCACCACCCCACAGCTGCATTCCCCTAGTCAGCTCAAACTCAACTGAGGTGAATGGACCAATACATTACATCATGAAATCACTAGGGCTTTTTAAGTACCACTTCATAAACCAAGGCACCGGGGAAAGTAAAATATGAAAGGGTCTCAAACAGGACTTCTAGTGACGCATATGTAGAGAGCAGAGATGAGGTTAATCCAAATTTCAATTCTTGTCTGTTGGATTAGAATTTCTTCATGTCTAGAATTAAAAAGGACTAAATCTGGCACTGTGTACAGCCATCTGTATTGAAGGCCAGCTGTTGTATGGAGTATGGAATTAGGGCTCAGCTCTGGTCAATGCCAGCTTTACCAACTGCTCAGTGGTGGAATGGACTACCCATTATTACAATGGCGGTCGGGTCTGTCTACACGATAATCTAAAGATTGTGCAACACGCTCTCTGAAACAGATAAGCAAGAGGCATTTTGGCTTCCATCAGCAGTGGAGGGTTAGAGAACAATTCAGACAACCCCATTACTGGTCGCGCTTGACATGTTCTAAAACACTGCTTAGTACTAGAGATTCAGCCATAACTCCACACTACTTCTTTGTAAGGAGAAAGGGCTCCAGTAGAATGTGCCACAGTGAAGCCAGTTAGTGAGGAGGGCAGCAGTCTACTCACACCCCCTGCCCAATCCCCATCCCCTGAGGAGGTTTTCTGGGGAATGGGGACAGCCAGGGATGGGAAGGACCAAAAATAAGCAGCAAGCCAAAAGAGATTGATACTGCAGGTTGATACTCACCCCTCTCTTCACATTAGAGCAGGAAGGGTGATTTGCATTAACAGGAAGGAGGAGACAGGGGTGGCAGAAGTCCTAATTACGGCATTGACTCACTGCTACGCTACGAAGCCCTGCTCCTCTCAGGAGGAGAGGCATGATGGACCAGTTCAGAGGAATCACACTCCTTGTGATCAGCTCAAGAAAAGTCCTCCGGGTAAATAGAAAATGGGGGCATCTCTATTTTATGGCAGCAGCCAGTCCCACACGGCGTGTATGAAGTCCAAATTAGCAGTAGCCTATATTCCATGTAGTTTGTTCCCATGTAAACCATATAAGCAGAGGGAACAGAGAGGAGAACTTCGTGTGTGTGACAAAAGTAAAACAAAACAGACAACAGAATAAGAAGATTCTACAAGTCTTTATGTTGGCTAGAATCATACTTTATCGTACATGCATAAAGAACCATTAGATGTGGTTTATCTGCAGCATGGAGGAGGCAGAGTGTCAGATGGTGTGTGTGTGAGAGAGAGAGAGAGATGTCTAACAGGGTGTTTATGTCCAGTAGCTGAGATCAAGGAGCATTGGGCCACCCTAATCCCTGCTTTAGAAGGGCGCTTTAACGAGCTTCACATGCTGCCCACAATGGATTACCGTATTAGAGTGCACGCTGCAGCCGCCTCCCTCCCCACTCTCACTAGCAAACTCACTCTCTCCGTGTCTCTCTCCTCCTGAGCCCAGCTGAGACGTCGGCTAGCAGCAGCAGCCTGGGTCTGGTGGTCTCCAGGCGCTCATGGTGATGAGCTCTGGACCAGCCACTACTGGGGTAGGGGGCAGACTAATCTCATCTCTCAACTACAGCACAGTGGAGAGGAGGGGTACGGGTGAAAGGATGACATGAGATAATATATGAGAGTGAGAGAGAGTGGGAGGTTGAGGAAGAGTGACTCAGTTTGTGTCCACCCTGCAATGCAGAGGACCCTGGGGCTCCATCCAACCCACAGGTGTCTGCCTGCCTCAATGCCCTTGCCCATAAACCGAGGTGCACACAAGGAGCCTGTGACATTATCTGGTTAGATATTTATCAGTGACTCACACTCATCCAGCCATCAGGCCCAGTGATGCCTGACTAAAGCAATGGCCTGCTCTGATCCCAATTTCACCATGAGTGCCACAAGCTGACTCTGGGCAGATAGCATTTACTGCACTGGCGAGCGCAGAGCCAGCAGACACTGTGGATGATGGAGAGACTAGGAGACAGGTAGTAGAGAGCCACTATGTTGACACGAAGAGCCCAATCTTGTCCTTTGGTTCCTGGGAAAGCGTGGGTGGGCGCCAGGGTGAATCAGTGTTAAGCAAGCGGGCCCGCTACCGCTTGCTTTCCCCAAAGAACATAGATAAGGATGCCAAACAGTCAAGACTCCATTTCAGTCCATTAACACAGTAAGGCAATATTTGCCATTTCCATCCTTCTGAGGGCAGTGACAACAGGGTGCCGGTGGTGACATGGACAGAAAGCCTTCCACTGTGTTGCTAAGGGACACCATGTTCACTGTTCAATCACTTCCTCCTCTTAATTTCTGTCTCCTAAATATGACTCACAACCGTGACACACTTCTGCAAGTCAGCCAGGTGCAGCTTTAAAACTCCACATTACTAACCGGCCGCGACCGGGAGGTCCGTGGGGCGACGCACAATTGGCCTAGCGTCATCCGGGTTAGGGAGGGCTTGGCCGGTATGGATGTCCTTGTCTCATCGCGCACCAGCGACTCCGATGGCGGGCCGGGCGCAGTGCACGCTAACCAAGGTTGCCAGGTGCACAGTGTTTCCTCCGACACATTGGTGCGGCTGGCTTCCGGGTTGGATGCGCGCTGTGTTAAGAAGCAGTGCGGCTTGGTTGGGTTGTGTATCGGAGGACCCATGACTTTCAACCCTCGTCTCTCCCGAGCCCGTACGGGAGTTGTAGCGATGAGACAAGATAGTAGCTACTAACAATTGGATACCACAAAATTGGGGAGAAAAAGGGGTAAAAATTCAACAACAAAAAAACTCCACATTACGGGGATGGGGGGGGGGGGGGATGGGGGGTCTGCCATGGCTTGTGTCATAGAATGTGTTCCAAGACAACTTCTAGAAAAGTTCCCCTGCTACCTAATAAGGTCACATTAGCTCTGTTCTGACAACAGAGGGGAGGGGGAGACATAGGCTTATTTAAGTCCCACTCTCATGGGACGCCACACTTAATTAGAGAAACCCCATGACTCTCACTACACTTACAGCTACTGAAACACACAACGTGGCTGGTCCCTTAACATGGCAGGGGAACTTGGAAGGTTCCTGGCTGGGAGAATGAACTAAAAACTTCACACTGAGCACCACGGCAGGGATTAAAACATTTTCCACTCATGCGGACTTAAAAACAGACCAATAATTTAACTGTAGGGTTCTGGGAATAAAAAATAGAAAATATAATTACTGGATCTGATCTGGTTTGAGTCAACTTGTCTGCTCAGAGGATTCCTGATGTATTAATCAGGCTCTGCTCAGAACTGGACTGGAGTGAGGGGAATGATCAGCATAAGAGGGCACAGCAGGCACTCCTCTCTCCTCTGTGGTAAATCAAATGGGAGATGGGATCGATAGCTGCGCAGAGAGCTAATAAGTGATAGGGGAGATTAAATCGGAGGCTTCGAAGAAGTAACTGGCTAAAAGCTTCAGAGCTCCCCCTTTGAGAGTAAAAGCTAGTGGATAGTGATGGAGAGCCCCTCCCAAAAAGGATCATAACTGAGAAAAAAGAACTGTAATTAAAAAGATAAAGGGGTTCAAAAGAGGGGTTGTGTAAACAAAATGTAATAAGGGATCATGAAGTATGATTAAATATACTCAAAAATCTAAACGCAACAAGTAAAAATTTCAATGATTTTAGAGTTAATATAAGGAAATCGGTCAATTGAAATCAATTCATTAGGCACTAATCTATGGATTTCACACAACTGGGAATACAGATATGCATCTGTTGGTCAGAAGGGAAAAAAAGTTGAGGGTATGGATCAGAAAACCATTCAGTATCTGGTCTGACATACATTTACCTCGTGTAGTGTGACATCTCCTTCACAGAGTTGATCAGGCTGTTGATTGTGGCCTGTGGAATGTTGTCCCACTCCTCTTCAATGGCTGTGTGAAGTTGCTTGATATCGGCGGGAACTGGAACACGAAATGGCACGACAATGGGCCTTAGGATCTCATCACAATATCTCAAATTGCCATTGATAAAATGCAATTGTGTTAGTTGTCCGTAGCTTACGCCTTCCCATACCATAACCCCACCGGCACCATGGAGCACTGTTAACAACATTGACATCAGTTAACCGCTCGCCCACACGACACCATACACGCTGTGTGCCAGAAACAGTAGAAACTGGGAATAATCCCCGAAGAGCTCACTTCTCCAGCGTGCCGGTTACGATGCCGAACTGCAGTCAGATCAAGACCCCGGTGAGGAGGAATAGGATGCAGTTGAGCTTCCCTAAGACGGTTTTCTGACAGTTTGTGCAATAATTCTTCAGTTGTGCAAACCCACAGTTTCAGCTGTCCGGGAAGCTATTCTCAGACGATCCCACAGGTGAAGAAGCCAGATGTGGAGGTCCTGGGCTGGCGTGGTTACATGTGGTTGTGAGGCTGGTTGGAAGAACTGCCAAATTCTCTAAAACGACATTGGAGGCAATTTATGGTAGATAAATTAACCTTAAATTCTCTGGCAACAGCTCTGGTGGACATTCCTGCAGTCAGAACCCCAATTGCACACTCCCTCAGAACTCAGAAGCATTGTGTTATATGACAAAACTGCACATTGTTTAAGTGGCCTTTTGTCCTCAGCACAAAGTGCACCTGTGTAATGATCCTGCTGTTTAATCAGTTTCTTGATATGCCACACCTGTCCGGTGGATGGATGATCTTAGGAAAAAGAGAAATGCTCACTAACAGGGATGTAAACAAATGTGTGAACAAAATGTGAGAGAAATAAATGTGTGCTTATGGAACATTTCAGGGATATTTTATTTGAGCTCATGAAACATGGGACCAACACTTTAAATGTTGTGTTTGCATTTCTGTTGTTCAGTAAAGCTAATCCAGCTACTCTTTGGTGATGAGTAAGAGACCCACAGGCTGGTGTATTCTTACATGCCGTTTTGCACTTTGTAATCCAGTGCCGCACTGTAGGTGTGGGGTGTTGTGATCGACTGTGCTGCGGAGACAGGAAGCTGCTGGGGGTGAAAGACGCTCCAAACAGGAAGTGAGCTAAGCTGTGGTGAGAGCTGCACTGCACACACACACACACACACACATGTGCCACTGCACAAGCTCAATCTGCATTCCAAGGTTCTCAGCACTCTGAAGTAGGAGGGACTGTCCCACTTTACTGTGGCACATACTCCTAAAACAGCACAGTTCTGATCAGTTTGCACAGTGAAAGATGAAAAAGGTAGATATAGAATGGAGCTGGGATGATAAACCTGAAAATTATCGACACCGACCATACCCATCACAGGCATTTTGCTGACATTGTTCATTACGATAAGTAGCCTACACTAGAGAAATGTAAAATTTGAAATTAAATGTTTGCCAATATGGGGGGTTGTTGATGGGACAATCGATAGGTAAAACCATCAAACTAGTAGTAGTAGTACTTTAAAGGATAATTCAAAAAAAGGTGCACATTAAATGTTATTAACTTCAATTTATCATTATCGCATGAATTCAGGCAATTTATCATGATATAGATTTTTGTCCATATCGCTCAGCTCTAATATAGACCAATTAAGGCCATCCTTTACCATTCACAGTGCCAAATGGGAGAGTGTTAGCTTAACACCAGCCTCTAGTTCAGCAGCAGAAGAGTAGAGGGGGGAAGAGAGAGGCAGAAGGGAATGAGTGTGAGTGAATGCTGCTGAAGGCTACCGGGCAAACTCTCCTCTGTGGCCTTCTCCTGGTCGTCAGTTATAGCTGCTTTATGGGAGCGAAAGTGGAGCACCGCCTGACTGGAGCTCATATCAGGGCTGCATGACAAGACATCAGGTTGTCTTGATAACCTGAGACGTGATTGAATACAACGCAATAAGAAAAGGTAACATCCAGCCACTTTCCCAGTGCTTAGGTCTAAAGATAGGATGCAATATCTCTCAGAAATTGTTGTGTAAAATGGGACTGAGAAATATGTATTTTATAAACTTATTTTATATACCCCAAAAGATTGCGTGCACCAGTTTATAAAAACTGAACTTGACGTGAGAATGTCCTTTCCTCCATGCAAACTTCAGACCATGCATAGTGGTTGAGGTATTGTATTGCAAGCAGACAAGTAAGTATTTTGTGCAAATGGGATATAGGATGACACGCTTACTTCAAAAAAACATAGCCTGATAACAAGATGCAGCCATTTGAGGCTGTGAGAAGAGAGAAAATCTAGGCTGTGTTCAAATACACATACTGTATACTACATACATAATGAGTATATACACACTACATACTATTAGTTCATTTTAGTATACTGTAAACAAACGGTATCCTTTCAGTTGAGCCTACTAGCGCATCGCCTGTCTACCGGAAGTTGATGCTGTTGCTATGCAACCTCTTGCTAGCTTGTTAGCATAACAAATTACTAGCTAGAAATTATGATTTCGGGTGTGTTCGTAAATTCAATCTCAAGTGCCAGTGCGCTCTGGGCCTTCGTAAATCCAGAGCGTTGTCAGATTGTCCATTTGTAAATTCAAAGCGTATCGTTCTCAGAGCATTCAGAGTGCACACTGGATGCTCTGGCTGAGGAGTAGGGTTGAGCCGGGCGTTCTGACCTCACAACAGCAGTCAAGCACCAAAGCTAACTGGCTAGCACGCCCATTTTCAGAAGAATCGCAAACTACATACTCAATTTAAAGTCACAAATAGTATGGTTAGTGCAGTTAGTATGAGTATTCGAACACAGCTCTAGCGTTTTATTTTTGTAATCTAAAATAATTCAACATAGGACTCATAACAGAATAAATTTCTCACCTTTTCTGGCCGTGATAGGTTCATATTCCTGAATACAACAAACTACCATGCACATCACTCGTTCAATTGAGCATAAGTGAATAGACAAGCCATGCAATTCAAGTTCTGCTGTACGTGAACCCATAGGCATCACAGTTTATAGCCTACAGACTAATTGAACAGGTGAACAACAATTTGCCATTATAGTCTCTTTCAGAAACCGTGTCGCAGTCCTTTTCTAAATACAGCATACATTAACATTCTGCCAACACAGTAAATAGACCGGTAGCTTATGTAAAATATTTGATTATTGCTGTACAATAGGAGCGTGACATCATAAACCTATTTAATCTCAAAGCCTATACCAAGGCAGAACATGGAAACAATTAATTGATTAACAAAATATTTAAAAATTCTGTTTACATAGAAGTGTAGGCTGTAGCCTACATTTAAATTGATTCCAACATGCAACCAATGTTGCAAAATATGCTGACAAGCAGGATGCATGTTGTTTGAAGAAAAAAAAGTCACTTCAAAATATCTGAACATTCTGCCCACACATCTACAGAAATGTGATCAAATACGCAATTGCTGCTTCTTTTACAAAACTGCCGTGGCCTAATTCAAAATAGTGCCAAATTATACAGCAAATAAAGTGCGTTATTGTCACCATAAACGGTCAATAGAGGGTGTTATTTTCACCATAAAAGGTGAAGAGGGCATTTTCCGGGCAGAGTTTTATTGCTCGTTCACGGTCCAGGTCTGGTTTATAAGTGAAACATGAGTATGTATGGCATGCGCAGGGCCTCCCGAGTGGCTCAGTGGTCTAAGGCGCTGCATCACAGTGTTGCTGTGCCACTAGAGATTCTGGGTTTGAGTCCAGGCTCTGTCGCAACCGGGAGACCATTGGCCCAGGGTCGTCTGGGTTAGGGGAGGGTTTGGCCGGCAGGGATAAACCTAAACACTACTAGGCTATTCCCCTCAGGTTTTTTTTGTAATGGTGGATTATTTGAGATGGGTGAATAAATGTACAGTAAGCATAGCCTAAAACAATAAAATTACTTTAAAAAAAACCAGTAACATTTTTATTTCACATGACATACACTGACTGGACGCATCTGGCATCATGGCTCATGTAGCCTTAGCTTCCGTTGTGATAGAAGAGCACAACGATGAGGTATTGGCTGCCCTGCCATATGGCATGACTGACTTGAGGTGCCCATAGGAAAAACATCTAGGGCAGATAAAAAATGAGATTTACAGCTCACTGCTTCTACAATATGGCATTGGCAGCATTATAATGGCACTCTGGTTCTCAAATAGAGGGCTGTCTTTTGCTGTACAAATAGATCTGAAAAAGCACTGGCTGCATTCATGCTTCTCAAAGGAGAACTAGCCAAGAGCATAAAGAATAGGGTTCTATTGTCAGAGGCAGTGAGCCTAACCCAAAGGAGAACTAGCCAAGAGCATAAAGAATAGGGTTCTATTGTCAGAGGCAGTGAGCCTAACCCAAAGGAGAACTAGCCAAGAGCATAAAGAATAGGGTTCTATTGTCAGAGGCAGTGAGCCTAACCCAAAGGAGAACTAGCCAAGAGCATAAAGAATAGGGTTCTATTGTCAGAGGCAGTGAGCCTAACCCAAAGGAGAATTTTTTTGAAACCCCCCAAAACTAAAATGAGTTCCTTCCCCTTTTTAACGCTGATGCAAACTCACATGACACACTGTGAAACTAAGTCAATCAGCACAATGTGAGGAAAAGAATTAACCAGATATTTTTCATATTAGCTATGTACATTTTAGTGTGCGCTAAGATTATTCTATTAACACTTCACTATTTAGGTTAACATGTAAAGAAACTCTACAGAAACTCAGAAATATCTAACAGCTTTAAAATGTACGTTTAATAAAAACAGGAAGGTAGGAGTACCCTGTTGTGTACGCCATTTATTGATAAGCAGAAAAAACTATGTGCAACACCACACACACACAAAGATGTCTATATGAGGTACATGTTCTTCAATTACAGTTAGCCTAATATGGACAGTATAATTCAGTGCCAAGGCTACCATCATGCACCTGAGAAAACTCTAGGTAAGCTAAACAGAGCGGGAAAGAAAAGGGTAGAAAAAAAGGCCTTTTTTGTAGGAACATTTCAGCCGTTGTTGCTGTCAAGATGTGATTGCCCGCTTAGTCTGTGTGTGTAACAAATAACAGGGATACATTTGTGTGTGACTCAGGACTGCAAATTAGAGGAGCCCTGGCTGGTCAATCAGCTGTGTGAGTCAGTGGTAGAGGCCGAGGAACAGCGCAACCTGAATGCTCAACACAATGTGAAAACAACAGGACCATACACTGCACACGTCCCCACTGTGGTCAGAATCAAAGGCAGGCCACATGAGTGGCTATGACCACTCACTCTCACAGAAAACAATGAAAAGGCTATGCGGACACTTCTGACCTGCAAACTGATATTTAATTTCAGAATTTGTTCAAATTATGTTAAGGGTTAGGGTTTGGATAATTAAGGGAAAAAATGTAAAAGTCATTTCAGGTCAGCAGTGTTCTTACAGTCCCTCTCAGAAAACACATGAAGGGCAACACATTGAAAGGGTAATGTAAAAGAGAACACAAACAGGCTACATATACATTCACACAAAATGCATGCACAGACTAATTTCACCAAACTTTCCCACAGCTCAATCATGGTAAAAACACAGACTTTTTGTCAGCTCTTGTGGAAACCAGTTTAAGTCTTTACTTCCCTCTTTTCGAGCAATGGAAAAAAACTCCCAAGAGCACCACGTAATTAGATAATAACGGCCTTCAGAAAACATGTAAAAATCATGACCAGCTCTACTCCAAGAAATACAAATAGCATGGGCTTTAGTGAACCTTAAATATTCAACCAGACATTGCATTCTAGCGAGAGAAATCAGTAACGCAAACTTTTAATCCAAAGTGACTGCTGTCATATGCACACACAAAACCTATTGACTGAATACTGAGGGGTTTAGGGGAAAGAGGTTTAAAGATATCTTGATTTCACATAGTCGATCTTTTGAATCTGGACTATAGAATGATTTATATTTCTGTAAAAATACATTGTCATGTTTATGAAACACAACAAACGGCTTACACAGCAGCATGAGGCGATTAATGCATGTTACGTTCCAATCCCACCCCTTTCATCCCATCAATGGTCGAGCTTTAGATAACTAGTTATGTAAAGGGTCTTTTCTAAAAGCAGGCAGAAATGAGGGTGAAATAAATTGCTGTGTAGCACCAGCTAGTCGCTAAACATCTTCGCAGCTGTTTGGATTTAAAAAATCCTATTTCGACTTTAAGAAGCCTTCAGTTGATATCCTGTGATTGACATACAGTTTATCAATCACTGACATGTACACACATTTCTTTCATCAGCTACACCAGACTGTAGGCACTGACATCACAGCACAGCTTCTGGTTTGAGAGGGCCAACTCACAATCTTGTTCAGAGGACAGAGTCTCTTACAGTCTAGGCTTCAGCCACCCAGAGACTAACAGTGACACACCGAGAGAGAGGTGACAGAGAGACGATACATTGTGTGAAACACAAGGGCTCAACAGATGCAGATCTCTCCATGCTGGTGCACTTAAGGCGACTTTGGGGGCTTTGAATAACAAAGCCTCAACACAGGCCATCCTCTCGTGAGAGAGACCCCTTGTCTCAAAAGCAGAGATGCTTAGGCTAGGCACTAGCAGGCAGTACTGGAGATAGATGTTGAGGAAAGCATGCCTCAGACACTGATACTCAATCTTGGATGGATTTTTGAATGCAATACCCTGCATGCAAACTAAACTGGGTTTAATAATTCAGTAGACGGAAGAAACAGATACTAAGCTTTAAAGAAGTGAAAGTTACACATTATCATGATAAATACCTTCGAATAGATTAATTAATCATCAATCACAAGACTACTCTGTCTACTCTACAGTATGTGAACCTGACAATTTGCATAAAACGGCAGACTTGGAAACAGAATGGCTGAGCTACCTAGTTTCCTTTCCCATTTTTAAAATATCACACTGACAGCTTTGTCTGATATGATAAACTGACTTGATGCTTTATCACATATCAAAATGTCCAGACTGAATGGAAGCAGCAGGCTATTTGGGGGTGTTGAGGTTAAGATTCATGTGAGGCCTATTTATGTGTTAATTTCCTTTCTGTGCCGTAGAACCAGTCATACAATAAGTAGACTTTATCTGAAGTGATTGTTCTGTACACAGAAATGATCACACTGCTGTTTGAAATATAAGGCAGACAAAAAAAGGCCCATCTTGAGCACTAGCCATGTAGCAGGCCATTTAAAATGTGACCAAATCTACCTTGCAACTAGTGACTCTCAGCCCTGCTAGTTTGGGAGCAGGCCAAACCTAAAAAGGACAAATCCCACACTCCTCAAATAGAAAGCGCCCAACCTCTAACGTTCACAACAAACGGCAGCTTGCCAAAAGGCAGAACACAACCCCTGGATTTCAAACTGTTTGTTTTATAATCTAGGATTAATCTTTTTAAGTGTAATAATCGAGTTATACTCACTACTCTTTGATGATTACCTTACCTCAGGGGAACAATTGGTCTGAAGAAAAACCCGTCTTAGCAAATAATGGTTGCTCCAAGCTGCCTTCAAGGTTTAGGCGGATGGCAAAAACTGAAAACATTATTGCATGTGCATTGCACATGTAGTAAATCTGCAATGTCATGTGCATTGCAGTCAATGAAAGGTATACCTCACCAATACATGCCCCCCTAAAAAACTTGATAAACCAAAGCAGCCAAAAAAAGTCCATCACATGGGAGCTGGGGCGCTCAGCTTCATTTCGTGGTTTAGCCTACATGCTAAACATGCCACGGTGTGAGGCGCCTGTGGTCATTATGGGGGATGGAGAGGATATGGACATGTTCTGTCCTGTCCCACAGAAAAGTAATCTGGAGGGGAGAACATTCAGACATGTGTCCTGCTATCAGTAGAGTGAGGAAGGTGGGGTAAGAAATTAAGAGTGATAGTTGGAGAAAGGGAGGCTTGTCAAGTGAACGGACTACGGTTCCCCTCAAACCTGGTGGCGCCAGATGAGGTAGCCATCAACCAAGCACCGCCTCCCCATTTCAGATTCTGTCTCCCCTCAATTTCTGTGAACGACTCTGAAGGGAAAACCTCAGTGAGTGAGGCCAACCATCCCCTCTCCGAATGTGGAGCTTGCTCGGCACTGTTCTGTTAACTTCTTGGATATAGGGGGCGCTATTTTAATTTTTGGAAGAAAAACGTTCCCGTTTTAAACAAGATATTTTGTCACGAAAAGATGCTCGACTATGCATATAATTGACAGCTTTGGAAAGAAAACACTCTGACGTTTCCAAAACTGCAAAGATATTGTCTGTGAGTGCCACAGAACTGATGTTCCAGAAAAACCCAGATAAAAATACAATCAGGAAGTGCCGCATTTTTTGAAACCGCCTCATGGCAATGACTCCTTATATGGCTGTGGAGGAGCTTGGAGTCAGCTTACCTTTTCCACGTTTTCCCCAAGGTGTCTGCAGCATTGTGACATATTTGTAGGCATATCATTGGAAGATTGACCATAAGACACTACATCTACCAGGTGGTTGCTTGGCGTTCCCCGTCGCAATTATTGCGTAATCTCCAGCTGCAGTATTTTTCCGTTTGCCTCGGATGAGAAACCGACTGCCAGGAATGATTTTTCATCGAATAGAATTGTGAAAAACACCTTGAGGATTGATTCTAAACAACGTTTGCCATGTTTCTGTCGATATTATGGAGCTAATTTGGAAAAAAGTTTGGCGTTGTGTTGACTGCATTTTCTTTCTTTTTTCTTAGCCAAACGTGATGAACAAAACAGAGCTCTCTCTCTTTACACAAATAATCTTTTTGGAAAAAAATGAACATTTGCTAACTGAGAGTCTCGTCATTGAAAACATCCGAAGTTCTTCAAAGGTAAATGAATTTATTTGAATGCTTTTCTTGTTTTTGTGAAAATGTTGCCTGCTGGATGCTAGGCTTAATGCTATGCTATCAATACACTTACACAAATGCTTGTGTAGCTTTGGTTAAAGCATATTTTGAAAATCTGAGATGACAGTGTTGTTAACAAAAGGCTAAGCTTGTGTTTCAATATATTTATTTCATTTCATTTGCGATTTTCAGGAATAGGAAACGTTGCGTTATGGTACTGAGCTTGAGGCTATGATTACGCTCCCGGATATGGGATTGCTCGACGCTAGAGGTTAACGACCCCTCTTTCCCAGTCAGATCACCCACTGCACTCATTCACATCAACAAAGGCAATTATGATGAAAGGGTAATAAAGCCATTTGAATTCAATCAATTTTGACAGCACACCTTTTGTTTAAACAAAACCTTCCATACATATTTGCCTGTTGTAAGAAAGTTAATTTTTGTACATGAATGCAAAAACATTCACGTGCTCAAAGTTCACCTATTTTGTATACCTGGTCATACAATGAAACATCAATGTCTTCAACACTGGAAAAGAAAAACGGTTGAGATTGATAAAATTTAAAAACAGGATTTTCTACCTATTTTATAATTTTGTGATTTTTTTTATTTTTATTTACCTTTTTTCAAGTGCCTTTAACCTTAAAATGTCAATGATCTAAAAACACATATTTTTGGTAGAACGGCCATCTTTTTGGTAGAAGTTAAAATATTAATTGCAATGGTGTACCAGGGAAATGGTGGTCTGATCCACACCCCAAAAAAATTCTCCCCAATTTCGTGGTATCCAATTGTTAGTAATTACTATCTTGTCTCATCGCTACAACTCCCGTACAGGGAGAGGCGAAGGTCGAAAGTCATGCGTCCCCCGAAACAACCCAACCAAGCCACACTGCTTCTTAACACAGCGCGCAAACACTGTGCACCTGGCGACCTTGGTTAGCAACCGGCCCGCCACAGGAGTCGCTGGTGCGCGATGAGACAAGGATATCCCTACCGGCCAAACCCTCCCTAACTCGGACGACGCTAGGCCAATTGTGCGTCGCCCCACGGACCTCCCGGTCGCGGCCGGCTGCAACAGAGACTGGGCCCTCTGGTGGCACTGCGATGCAGACCACTGCGCCACCCGGGAGGCCCTACACCAATCTTTTTTTAAGGTGTCCTACTGATGCGTATCTGTATTCCCAGTCATGTGAAATCCATAGATTAGGGCCTAATTTATTTATTTCAATTGAGTGGTTTCCTTAGGAACTGTGACTCAGTAAAATCGTATAAATTGTTGCATTTATATTTAGTATTATTTTATTTATTTATTGTAAAATAGTTTGGCCAAACATGTATGGAAAATGTTGTTTAAATAAAAAGGGATGCTGTCAAAGTGACTGAATTCAAAAAGGGATTCACCCGTAAGTGAGAAGCACCAATCATTCTACTGAGGACCCCCTGGTGATTCCTAGAAATTGAAGCCGAAACATGTCAGCCAAAGAACAAAAGCAGCACAGAGAAAGGATTATGACATGCAAGGTTCCAGGGACAGAGCAGGAGGAGGGGCTAGCCAAATGCACTTAAAGGGATTCTCTATGACAATGGACCCTAGACCTCCCCATGCTCTGGTAGTGCATACTCCTTTCACATTCAAACTCATGCCTCTGCAACGAAGACAGGCTGACAATGTCCTTCTCCGTGTTGAGGATCTGATGTGATCAAGTGCTAAAAATGGATTTGGAAGGGTAAAAAGCAGACTGTCTGAATCACCCAATCAACAAACATTTCACTCTGGGTAGCGTGCTGTCTACTTCTAGAAGTTAACTTCTTTCAGAGTAACACTAACGATTCTGGCTGCAAAAAATTAGATCACTTTTTTCTTCTTCTGATATGCAAATTTAATAAGAACCCTCTAATAAGTAGCTCTACTTTCTATGCCCTCTCTCCCCCAGAGCCCCCTGGTGAGATAAGGCCTCTTCAAAACCCCATAGCGAACAACGTACGAAGACAACAAAAAAAACAGGCCAAAATGAATTCATATATTCCCAGACTAAAAAGAAAAGTTGACTGCACCTAGTCTGCATACAATCCTTTTCATATTTATAAGTAGCAATATTCAAGAGGCATGAGAGAACTCCTCAAGATCTTACTGACACATACGAAGGGCTGGATGAAGGGAGGCAGAAAGGACAAGGTCATTTAAACATTTCTACAACAGATATAATGAGACTTGTTCTCATATGGCAGGACCTACTTATTTCAAAGTTAGCACTTAGATGAGTGCTGAAATTAAACCGTACGGGGGGAGAACCTTTCAAGTACATGGTTTTTAGATACCCATGCAATCAAAATGAATTCTGTTACTTCACTCAGACCAGTATTCCACGGGTCTTTCTCTGATCTGTCGATGATGGTGCCAAGGCCATGTGGGCGCATGGCGGTCTAGCCTGTGGCTTACGCAACTCCTACAGGAATTTTAGAGTATCGCTGTGCTGCAGGCTTTGCGTTCTGCCATCAAGCTGCTCGCCGCCTCACCCTCGCTGTCTGATTAATATTTATGCAGAGCTGGGGGCTTGGGCGAGGGGGGTGTCCGATCACAGGGGCCCAGCACCACGCTGACATCGGAGGCTAGGAGGGACCGGAGTATATCTCTGGCTTGCCCACCCCTTGTAACCCCAGCGTTGGACCTGTCCAAAAAAAAGCTACAGAGGGTACTGCATATGGCTCAGTACATCACTGGGGCCAAGCCCCCTGCCCTAAATACTAGGCATAAAACAATAGTCAAAGACTCCAGTCACCCAAGTCATAGACTGTTCTCTCTGCTACCGCACGGCAAGAGATACCGGAACGTCACACTGATTTGCTTTATCTTGGCCAGGTTGCAGTTGTAAATGAGAACTTGTTCTCAACTAGCCTACCTGGTAAAAAAAAAGGTGGAGAAAAAAAGGTCTAGTTATATTCGGCACGTGACAAATAACAGATTTGAAATGAAGAGTATTGTGTTTCTGTGGTTAGAGGGGTCTTGTGTAAGAGACCACTGTGCTTAACTAGCTTTAAAACCCAGAAATGAGCTGGTCAAGTACATATTTTCGGAATGTGACTCATGTTGAAGATACTGGGTGGGTTTTTAAAATAAGTGGGAGATGACTACTGATACTGTTTCAACAGCAGTGTCCTCTCCAACAGCATGAGAGGCGGGTGGGTACCTGTTGCCTGTCAACACACACCGCTATTATGGTGTAAGAACAGTGACGGTTTGCACTGGTGTGTTATGTTCATCAAGTGTCCCAGAGAAAACATCTTGACATTCATCCATGACATTAATACAAAAATAGTGCATGAGGCATTCTGATGGGGTGTACGGAGTTGCTAGCAAGAGAGAGGTTTAGCTCCATTTGCCACACACACAATCGTTTGAAACGTAAATCAGATAAAACATATGATGGCTGGTGTGCTTAGGCGGTAAATTTACCAACCCTTTACCTAAAACCCATTGACATTCAGAGGGATTATGATGATTACATTTAAATCCCAGAGCACTTGCATATAATTTTTGTCTCCTAATATCTTGCAGTCCCATGATGACCAAGCTCTGAAAATGGACTGAGCTCTTTTCAGGGAGCATGAAAGTGAGGCTTTGAGTAGGATGGCTGTCTGAAGTGATACATTGGCCCCAGGTTGTGTCAGATTAGAGAAGTTGAAGGATTGGCATTTCAATACCGTGAAATAAACCCATCCGCAAAGGCCTTGTGTTACCAGTGTGGAGCCCTATCACTCTACTAGGCCTAAAGCTTGTATTGAGCGTACTGTGATGTTGGCTTATTCATTGAATAAGGTGTAGCTTAAGATACCGATACTATACTGTGTGTGAAGAAAGGGCTGAGGAAAGAAAGTGCAAAGAGGAACATTGCAGAAGGCAACAACTCTGACAAATAAACTGTTGTGTTGCTGTTATTTACTAGACGTGGGGTGATAAGGTCTTTGATATTTTCCATGATAAACATTTTATTGTAGCTGGTTTGCAATAGAAAAACATGTTTGTGTAATTCAAATGTATTTTTTCTTGACAATTGGGGGGCATATGATCACAGAAAACCAATTAGATGTGCCGCTAAAAATATAAGTAGATTAACAACCTTCGATCAGGTGAATTATTACAATCCTTTAAAGCAGATAACAAGCAGTTACCAAGCCTTGCAATTAAATAATTTGAAGACAAAAAAATGCACTCATCCTACCTTTAGAACTTCCCCACGTTTAAAACTTAACTCGTCGTCAGCAGTGGCTTTGAAATCATATTTGGCAATGGCCTCCATGGTACAGATTGTTGGATAACTGTGGGTTTAGGGTACTTGTGAGGGTGAATTCTGTTTTATTCCCTGTCGTTGATGTGTGGAGACCAGTAACTTGAGTATAAAAAAAATAACTGTTCAAGAATTCCTTGATCGGTTGCTTGCTCCGAGTCGCTCCTCCCGTCTATGACCCGTTCCTTTAGGGATGGATCCTCACATAAAGCTCACAGAAGGTATCTGCAAAAAAAGGGAGAAACATGCCACAAATTAATATCTAGCATCTCTGTTTACGTCTGGGTGTTGTGTTGGTCGACCACTGTATGATGATGGGACTGAAATTGAGATGGGTGGTGCTCGTTTTGCATGGCTGGTGCCCAGGGTGGACAGAGTATATTAATTTTAGACCATTCCATTGGTCCTAAGTGAAATCTCAACCCACCTGGAGCACCTGGCAATGCAAAACTGTACCAATGTCAGAATTAAATCCACACTAGTGGTTGGCCAAGATTTGACATGGGGACAATGGGGAGCGCTAAAGTCTGTAGCTACCTGTTGTTGTGCAACATTCCTCATGCGAAGTGGTTTACTAGCCCTCCAATCAGATTCGTTGTTTACTAATAATTTCTTAGCCTGCTTGTTACACACACACACAACAATGAAAACCCGCACTGGAATATACAATTTCTGATTCAATTCGATACCTTCCGCTACGTAGGTCACTACTAGTTACCCAGGCTTACTCACCAACTATGCGAAGTACGATGTATTAAGTGACTAACTAGCTAGTTGGTGAACAACATCTTTCTATGTTATTATTTGACCATTAACGTTATCGGGAGGCTTTTTGGCAACTCTCGTTATCAGTTTGTTTCTATCTGTGACAACTTCCACTTGTAGGAAAGTCAGTTAACTAACGTTAAGGCCAGTGAAATAGCCAATTCTACTACATGTGCGCTAAATTCACTTATGTTGGTTGTACTGTGAAACACCGTTTACAACTGTTTTGAATTAGAGCTATGAGACAGTTCAAACGCTAGACATGTGAAAGCGGAAGCTAACGTTAGCTAGCAACTAGCCAAAACGAAAAAGCTAGCCGGCTATTTACCTAGCTACTAGTAACAACAAACAAGTAAAATACACCAACCTATAACCTACAGTTATTTGTTTAATAACCAGGTTAAAATGTTTGTGTGCAGTTATGCATGTGAATTCGTCGTTTCTAGGAAAGACTGCATGGAAAGCAGGTAGGCCTATTAGCTAGCTACAGTACTATAGCTAACCAAAGCAAAAAACGAAGAAAATACTTTCGTATGCTAGCGGGAACTGTAGCTGGCTGGCTAGCCTTGGCTTAGGATTCAGTACAACGAGACAAAAACTCACCCGCCAGTTAACCTGTGAAATGTGAACTTCTTGCTTGATCAAATGTCCTTATTGTTTAGAATCCACACTTTATAGTTTTGTTAGTGGAGGTAAATGTACAAAATCCGTCTGTTTTTGCTTAAACTCGAACCAGCCAGCGACGTTTATTTCCGCTTCCTTCCAGATGCTTTGGGTGCTGGTGCTGCTGCTTCGGCTCCTGCCTCGCGCTGTGAGCAGAGTGTCTGACCGGCCCATAGGTCTCGTCTGCGAGCCACTGGACCGTCTATCGCGATACTTTCACCTAATAACTAGCTGCATAAAGCTCTGTGGTTGCATTGCTCTTTTAAAAACAAATTCAAGTACAGCGAAAATATATGTATCTCTGTCTGTCACATAACTTTGTTATGCCTGATGCAACAATAGGCAATATAGATTAAAGTGTTGTACTATTTAAAACACATTTCTTTAACATATAACTCGTTAGATGGTGAAAACATAGGAAAGTGCGTCACCTAGTGGCCAATGGTTTCCACTACGGTCTACACACAAAATAATAATGCTTACACCCTGGTGTCAAGGGACGAAAGGCAATTAAATTAATGATTGGAATACAAATAGCTACATTTAGAAGGATTGTCAAAGTCCCCCTATCCTTGTGGCACGTTTTTTGTTCTTACTTGTTGTCAATCCAACAAACAGTGCCATCACAAACGGGCATCAATCTTGACACTGGCACTGTGTTACTTGTGCACCAAGGCACTTACAAATTGGTATCACACATAGCCTATTATTGCTACGATGCAAAATCAGTTGTCACTACGTATCTCTATGTACCCCTCCTCCTTTTCTCTGCCATATAGGGCAGGATGCGAAGCCACCATATGAAATGTTGGCAAGGCACATTACTGTAAACCTCACAGGCTCTCTTTCAAGAAGTATTCTTGTGTGATGGAGTGCTTTGATTAGCAACACTACTGGTGTAAAGATAGAAGAAGAAGACCAATTGGATTTTGAGGAGAGGCTACAGAAATAGAAGCAGGAAAAGGTCAGTGTGTACAAATTCACCCCGTCTCCACTGAATTACTTTGATTGATTGATTAATTGATGTACTAGAATAATTGGAGCCTGGTTCATCACCAATAATTACAATGCACAGCATAGACAAGGGCGCCCGTGCCTTTCTTTGGGTCTAAGATTTGTACAATTCGGGTTGTAAATAATGTTGAGTAGTTACAAATGTTTCACCTTTATATTTTTGAGACCGTGATGAGAAGAAGGAATTTCCCGAATATATTTTGATGTCATTACAACAATTCTTGCCACTTTGAAATAATACATTTCACTATTCGACTGCATCTATTTGAGCACGAAGTGGGTTTTATTGACAGTTGCCAAGCAGCACAACAATAGCATAGCCTACTGATGACAGAATATTTATTTCTATAGTCTACTCTGATGGTAATTAGGCCTACGTTATTTGCCTGTTTTCACATCATTTTTCATTTAGAGCCCATCCATTTGTTGAGCTTAGTCTAACTTCAAAATGGACTTCGAAAATGTATCGAATGAGAACTGGTCTCAGACGTCTCTCCCATCATACAACTCACCCGAAAGTCCAGCAGGTAGGTAGCCTGTGATTTTCCTGATTTCATGCATGAATGTTATAATGTAAAATCAATGTTAATTAATTCAATGTTATCCTGGGAATTTAGTCTTATGACTTTTACTTTACATTTGAATGAAATTATTAAATGTAAACGAGTTGTTTAAAAAACAACAAGGCCCGAGATGTGGTATATGGCCAAATACTACAAACCCCCAAGGTGCCTTATTGCTATTTTAAACTGGTTACCAACGTAATTAAAACAGCAAAAATACATGTTCTGTCATTCCCATAGGATACCATCTGATATACAACTGCATTCAGGGCTTGAACCACCCAGTTTATAATTAGCAATGTATATCAGCACCACATGAGTTGGCAGCTCCCATCTCTGAGGATTAGTTTGGAGTCTCTGATCTTTGTGATGTAGCAGCCAGGAGGGACAATATACTGTTAGTAAAAATCAAGACTTACTGTATGCAAGGGAACACCTGTCTGAATGACACTGCAACATGAGACTGAATGTAATTTTCCTGTCACTTACAGAAAACTTACTTACAGAAAATGATGTGCCCTACCACAATGTCCTAATGCCCAGTATTTTCGGTGTCATCTGTTTCTTTGGGATTATTGGAAACTGCATTGTCATCTACACCATTGTGAAGAAGACCAAGTTCCGAGCCCAGCAGACAGTGCCGGACATCTTCATCTTCAGCTTGTCTTTAGTGGACCTCCTCTTCCTCCTGGGCATGCCCTTCCTCATCCACCAGCTCCTGGGCAACGGTTCCTGGTGCTTTGGTGACATCATGTGCACGGTCATAACCGCCTTGGACTCCAACAGCCAGATAGTGAGCACCTACATCCTCACTGTCATGACTCTGGACCGCTACCTGGCCATGGTCCATCCCATCCGCTTCAACCATGTGCGCACACCCTGCGTGGCGGGGGCTGCGGTGGGTTTGGTGTGGGTGCTCTCCCTGGTCTCCATCACTCCCTTTTGGATGTATGCTGGCCTTATGCCCCGAGGGGATGGCTCAGTGGGCTGTGCCCTCCTGTTGCCCAATCCAGCCACTGCCACCTACTGGTTTACTCTCTACCAGTTTGTGATGGCCTTCGCCCTGCCTCTGGTCATCATCTGCGTGGTGTTCTTCAAGATCCTTCAGAACATGTCTGCCACAGTGGCCCCCCTGCCCCAGCGCAGCTTGAGAGTACGTACACGTAAGGTGACCCGTATGGCTGTGGCTATATGCCTGGCCTTCTTCATCTGCTGGGCTCCGTACTACATCCTGCAGCTGGCCCACCTGGGGGTTCAGAGGCCCAGCTTTGCCTTCCTCTATGTCTACAACATTGCCATCAGCATGGGTTACGCTAACAGCTGCGTCAACCCATACCTCTACATTTTGCTGAGTGAGACCTTTAAGAGGCAGGTCATTGTGGCCATCCGGCCGAACAATCGGGTCTTCGGGTTGAACTCTGTCATGGCTGACGGTAGTGTGTGTCTGAGACTGGCCCCAGAGTGTAATCATCAGTCTCAGTCCTCCAGAGACCTACTAGTACACAACATGCTGCCTGTCACTGTGGCTGTGCACTGAGTCAGGAGCCCTAGCCGAGCCCCATCCCTCAGCCCTAGTTCCATGAATCTGGGCTCTCTCAGCTCAGTGGGAAGTGGTGCCCCCATCAGACATTCATGCTCCCAATGTGTATGACAGGGTTAACGTGGAATGTATGTAGAAATGCTGAGTGTGTACAGTATCTATTTTGTACCCAGCAGTACTATGTTTATAAGACACTTTTCCCTACAGGGACATTCAACTTCATCCTATTAATCCTATCCTATCATGCTCCCATAAAGGAACTGTGAATACAGGGAGTTTGTACTAGTATTCAGTAGTCAATTGAACTGTAGGCTATTAGTAACAATGTGAACTTTTATAAAAGGAAGTCAGCCCACAGTTATCAATAACACTATTTTGCAGTTCTGTTTCAAGTGGTAGCAATTTGTATTTCGTTTTCTTTGATGATTTGACAGATTTCCACTGCAGTTCAATGTGTTAAAACAGGTTTCTGTGTAGATATGTGATATTCTGTGATTCTGTCAGAATTCTGTGATTCTATTCTGTGATTCTGTCAGTTAGTGATCTGAGAGGCAGGGAAATCACACCTTGTCGTAATGCAATCTATGTCTACACTGGAACCTGTGTGATGACTGTGATCATTGAGAAAGTTGTGACGTATTGATGTATTATTTTGGGCTATCTTCTAATATGTTGTCCTTAGTCATTTTGTAATATTGAATATGTGCAGCCTGTCTATTACCATGTAATGTCTGTGATCACCAAGGAAACCTCTATGTTGTTATCTTTGGTAAAAGAATAATGTTCTGATGTACGATACAGTGTTGAATGACTGCAATTGATCCAAAGGGATTTCTAGATATTACAATAAAGAATTAAAGCATGAGACCTAAGACAAACCCAATGCAATAACAGTAGCAGCAGAACTGTCTGTGCTAGAGTGCATTTTGTGTATTTGTGAAGAGATCTTATTCTTAGAGAAGGGGAAGCACACATAAAAGAGGCAAAAGCATTCTGTCCAAACAAAGCAATATTTTACCTGATGGCTGCTGTAGAAGAGAGGCAGGTTATCTGCTGGTAATCTTGGAAAAGGGCAAATTTATAACTGGGTTGGAAATGAACCATTTGTAGGGTAGTAATGGCTTGCTTTAGAAGGAGGAAAATGCAATATTGAACTCTGCCGCTCTCAAACCCAGACACCCGTACATTACTATTGTTATTACATTCCCAGGAAAATTGGATTACCTTCCAACACTGTCCAGAAATAAAGTACCTGTTGGTGTTCAATCAAATAAATGTAGTACTAATTTGACAATACTGTGCACTTGTGTGTATGTGTGAGGAGTAAAATGGAGGTAAAGCAAATCAAAATACAAAGGGAATCCAATTTTTGACCCCGCTTTACCAACTCATTAGTGGTATTAAAATGGAACCTGGTTCACTTCTCATTTATGGAACCACAACACTGCACCAGGGTACAAATACATTAATAATGCACATCAAGTATTTAATTTCACTCAGTAACTCAAAATGGCCATTACCAAAGGAAAAACCCAGATGAAAGCAATATCCTACTGCAATGTATACAAGTGGTTTTGGAATTAAGAGCTGTCCTAGTATAGGCTGCAGAAATAGTGATAACAACTGGGGGTTTCTCATACAAGTGCAGCACTCTATAGAAAGGGAAAGGGAAAGGGGGATACCTAGTCAGTTGTACAACTGAATGCCTTAAACTGACATGTGTCTTACCGCATTTAACCCAACCCCTCTGAATCAGAGAGGTGCGGGGGGCTGCCTTAATTGACATCCACGTCTTCGGGGCCTGGGGAACAGTGGGTTAACTGCCTTGCTCAGGGGCAGAACGACAGATTTGTACCGTGTCAGCTCGGGGATTCAAACATAGTAGAACTTCCAGTGTATGTAAATATTATATATTTACAATATTAGTATCATGGGCCTTTCCTTTTGGCATTCTCATTATGTAATATGTACATGATAAAGGCAGTAGTGTATGTGCGTGGGCGTGCGTGTGTGCGTGCGAAGGTAATCAGAACATGCATATGCACTATTAGGCAGGCACAGATACTAACCTGTTGACTTTTCCTGTGGTAATGGATTTGTGATGGTGTTGTTGTTGTTTTGTTACCCCTTTTTTCTCCCCAATTTCGTGGTATCCAATTGGTAGTAGTTACAGTCTTGTCTCATCGCTGCAACTCCCATACGGACTCGGGATAGGCGAAGGTCAAGAGCCATGTGTCCTCCGAAATACAACCCAACCAAGCCGCACTGCCTCTTGACACAATGCACATCCAACCTGGAAGCCAGCCGCACCAATGTGTCGGGGGAAACACCGTACACCTGGCGACCTGGTCAGTGTGCACTGCGCCTGGCCCGCCACAGGAGTCGCTAGTGCGTGATGAGACAAGGATATCCCTGCCGGCCAAACCCCCCCTAACCCCCCTTACAATTGTGCGCGGCCCCATGGGCCTCCCGGTCGCGGCCGACTTCGACAGAGCCTGGGCTCGAACCCAGAATCTCTGGTGGCACAGCTAGCGCTGACCGGTATGATTTCATTAGTAAAGAAAGGACATAAGCCCAAAACTATACATGAAAACTTTACCATATTACAAAATGAATGTCTGAACACATTAAAGAACAGTAATGATAACAGTAGTACTAACAATAACAAAAATATTCAAATGTTCACAATCTGTCAGTCAATGGTGGTTACATTCTGTGTGTTCTCATGCACATGTTGGACATGGTGGTTACATTCTGTGTGTTCTCATGCACATGTTGGACATGGTGGTTACATTCTGTGTGTTCTCATGCACATGTTGGACATGGTGGTTACATTCTGTGTGTTCTCATGCACATGTTGGACATGGTGGTTACATTCTGTGTGTTCTCATGCACATGTTGGACATGGTGGTTACATTCTGTGTGTTCTCATGCACATGTTGGACATGGTGGTTACATTCTGTGTGTTCTCATGCACATGTTGGACATGGTGGTTGTTGCATGTGCCTGGACTTGGGTTATAGATGAGTCGCAGGCACCCCACCCACTTGCCAAAATCAAGAGACCCACGTATGCTTGGACGTCTGTCTGGTCTACCTCCTTCCAGTTGTCTTTGTAAACGCGTCTCCCCTCCAAGTTGGTCATGTTTATCACTATAGTTTTGTTCGACTTTGTGAGGAACAGTTCGAAGCAGGATTTTATGTCATCAACCCTGGATACGGCGTATCTCGTTGGCCCTGGGGTCATCCTGATAACATTTTCAGTCGACCTCTCCTCTCAGGTGGGGATGAAAACTAGGACAAATTCCCATTCTTTGACCGGAATGTAAGAACAACCTCAGCAGGGCCCTCTTCCTCATCACTGGATTGTTCCTCATTGGTTGTCTCTTGGTCTGGATCATATTCTGTGTTGTCTTCAACTTCTGACACTTCCTCCTCTAATGTATTTTCACTGTCAGTTTCCTGGCCTCTCTCCCCTCGCCACCAGTGTCATGATCAATGATATAATCAAGAGCCTCACATACAGTATATCATTTGGTCCTTGTGCTGCCACAAAATGAATTGTGAGCAAAGCCTCAAAAAAGCTTAATATACCAACTCTTTTTCATCATAATATAAATAATTCCAGACTAAATTGTGATACATTGATTTAAGCTCTAAATCATTGCGGATCAGTCTTTTGAACAGGATTTAAAACTCTCCAATGTGTACATTTTACAACGAATGCACTGTATAATTCAGCATAGTGAAAGGAATACATGCGTTTGCAACAGTGATTCCCTATCTATGATTACATACACCAAACGCAGAGTTTACAAAACATTAGGAACACCTGCTCTTTCCATGACATAGACTGACCAGGTGAACGCTATGATCCCTTATTCATGTCACTTGTTAAATACACTTCAATCAGTGTAGATGAAGGGGAGGAGACAGGTTAAATAATGATTTTTAAGCAATGAGACAAGATATGGATTGTGTATGTGTACCATTCAGAGGGTGAATGGGCAAGATATTTAAGTGCCTTTGAACGGGATATTGTAGTAGGTGCCAGGCGCACCTGACATACACCTTGAGTATGTCAACAAATGCAACCCTGCTGTGTTTTTCACAACAATTGTTCCTGTGTGTATCAAGAATGGTTCACCACCCAAGGCCATCCAGCCAACTTGACACAACTGTGGGAAGCATTGGAGACAACATGGGCCAGCATCCCTCCGGAACGCTTTCAACACGTTGTAGAGTCATTAATTAATTACTGCCTCAATCAAAACACAATAAAAATGACACATCTGAGTTGACTGAGCAGTTACATCCCTTCACAAAACAGAAGGAATGTGCATAGTCCTCCAGGCACATAGATAACTTCTGGTTGGAGTGCTTATTAACTGATAGGCCGGACTAGTCACCTGCTTTATGGACGTTGCATGCTATAGGTGGGTATTATTACCTGCTTTATGGACGTTGCATGCTGTAGGTGGGTATTATTACCTGCTTTATGGACGTTGCATGCTGTAGGTGGGTATTATTACCTGCTTTATGGACGTTGCATGCTGTAGGTGGGTATTATTACCTGCTTTATGGACGTTACATGCTGCAGGTGGGTATTATTACCTGCTTTATGGACGTTGCATGCTGTAGGTGGGTATTATTACCTGCTTTATGGACGTTGCATGCTATAGGTGGGTATTATTACCTGCTTTATGGACGTTGCATGCTGTAGGTGGGTATTATTACCTGCTTTATGGACGTTGCAGGCTGTAGGTGGGTATTATTACCTGCTTTATGGACGTTGCATGCTATAGGTGGGTATTATTACCTGCTTTATGGACGTTGCATGCTGTAGGTGGGTATTATTACCTGCTTTATGGACGTTGCAGGCTGTAGGTGGGTATTATTACCTGCTTTATGGACGTTGCATGCTGTAGGTGGGTATTATTACCTGCTTTATGGACGTTGCAGGCTGTAGGTGGGTATTATTACCTGCTTTATGGACGTTGCATGCTATAGGTGGGTATTATTACCTGCTTTATGGACGTTGCATGCTATAGGTGGGTATTATTACCTGCTTTATGGACGTTGCATGCTATAGGTGGGTATTATTACCTGCTTTATGGACGTTGCATGCTGTAGGTGGGTATTATTACCTGCTTTATGGACGTTGCAGGCTGTAGGTGGGTATTATTACCTGCTTTATGGACGTTGCATGCTGTAGGTGGGTATTATTACCTGCTTTATGGACGTTGCATGCTGTAGGTGGGTATTATTACCTGCTTTATGGACGTTGCATGCTGTAGGTGGGTATTATTACCTGCTTTATGGACGTTGCATCTTGTAGGTGTGTATTATTACCTGCTTTATGGACGTTGCATGTTGTAGGTGGGTATTATTACCTGCTTTATGGACGTTGCAGGCTGTAGGTGGGTATTATTACCTGCTTTATGGACGTTGCATCTTGTAGGTGTGTATTATTACCTGCTTTATGGACGTTGCAGGCTGTAGGTGGGTATTATTACCTGCTTTATGGACGTTGCATCTTGTAGGTGTGTATTATTACCTGCTTTATGGACGTTGCATGTTGTAGGTGGGTATTATTACCTGCTTTATGGACGTTGCAGGCTGTAGGTGGGTATTATTACCTGCTTTATGGACGTTGCATGCTGTAGGTGGGTATTATTACCTGCTTTATGGACGTTGCATGCTGTAGGTGGGTATTATTACCTGCTTTATGGACGTTGCATGCTGTAGGTGGGTATTATTACCTGCTTTATGGACGTTGCATGCTGTAGGTGGGTATTATTACCTGCTTTATGGACGTTGCATGCTGTAGGTGGGTATTATTACCTGCTTTATGGACGTTGCAGGCTGTAGGTGGGTATTATTACCTGCTTTATGGACGTTGCATCTTGTAGGTGTGTATTATTACCTGCTTTATGGACGTTGCATGTTGTAGGGGGGTATTATTACCTGCTTTAGTAAGGTGTTCCTAATGTTTTGTACTCAGTGTATATTATCTAGTTATTTTCACTCATTAATTACTGCCTCAATCAAAACACAATAAAATGCACCTTTTTGACAATTATGAGCTGACTGAGTAGTTAAATCACTCCACAAAACAGAAGGAATGTGCTTAGTCCTCCAGGCATATAGATAACTTCTGTTTGGAGTCCTTATTAACTGATAGGCCGGACTAGTCAAATGCTTTAATTAAAAACATCCTCGTTATGGTTTGAAATGTCTGTTATTTAGAAAAGGGTGATAAAAGCAAGAGCAGAATGTGGAATGTTTCACCTGGCATTTCATTCCACTAGGGATAACAAGGAGAGTCTGTATTACAAATAAACAGAGAGGACCACACAGTTCAAACATGTGAGGTAAATACACGTTTACTGATTAGATTTAGACATGTAAACTCAGCCTTTGTCAATCCATACAAACACTTCATAAACACACCATTCAAACACTTCATAAACACACCATTCAAACACTGCATAAACACACCATTCAAACACTCCATAAACACACCATTCAAACACTCCATAAACACACCATTCAAACACTCCATAAATACACCATTCAAACACTTCATAAACACACCATTCAAACACTCCATAAACACACCATTCAAACACTCCATAAACACACCATTCAAACACTTCATAAACACACCATTCAAACACTCCATAAACACACCATTCAAACACTCCATAAACACACCATTCAAACACTTCATAAACACACCATTCAAACACTTCATAAACACACCATTCAAACACTTCATAAACACACAATGTTTTTTGAACATACTGTATAGTAAGGCCTGAATTCCAGTTCCCACATCCTTTATGCTCAAAACCATTCATGTTCTGTTCCAATTGTCTGAAATTGAATATCTAATTCACTATCTGATGTCCAAATATGTATCTGATGTCCAACACAGACAGGCATGCTAAGGGATGCAATTTGCATGTTATATAAACGGAACTGCACATTTCAATCCAGTGCTGCCAAGCCAAACGTTTTTATATTTGATAATTTTTTTGTGTGCCTCAAGATCTCCCATTTCTGCCATGGAATATATGAAGCATAACCAGTTGTATCTGTACTTTATACATGTACTGTATGTCATTTATATACATGGTTGAACATAACATTTTTATTGACCATTTCTGCTATTGTTCAGATAACAACAGTAAGCTTATATCATTAAAGGTTGAAAAAGCTTGCAGGACATTAGCCTTTCCACATTAATTCACCCCCCCCCCCCCCACACACACACAGACACCCCCTAACTAAAGGAGCACATGCCTCAGTAGCTCAGAATGATTACATCCTGGAGGTGGTGCTTCTGACAAACAACAGACTTGGAATGTTTCCCCAGGTTTAGACAAGACACAGCAGAGTGTCTAAGGCCTGTTCTGGGGAAAGGACTAAACTAATTGTGTGTATCAGTGGGAAACTACTGAAGACAGAAACTTAGTTGCCTTTAGTAGTGTAAAAACCATGGTATAAACACCATGGCACCTGCTCAGCCATCATACCACTCAGGAAGGAGACACATTCTGTCTCCTAGAGATGAGAGTACTTTGGTGCAAAAAGTGCAAATCAATCCCAGAACAACAACAAAGGACCTTGTGAAGATGCTGGAGGAAACAGGTGCAAAAGTATATATATATCCACAGTAAAATGAGTCCTATATCGACATAAGCTGAAGGTTAGGAAGAAGCCACTACTCTAAAACCACCATAAAAAAGCCAGACTACGGTTTGCAACTGCACATGGGGATGAAGATTGTACTTTTTGGAGAAATGTCCTCTAGTCTGATGAAACAAAATATAACTATTTGGCCATATTGACCATTATTATGTTTGGAGGAAAAAGGGGGATGCTTGCAAGCCGTAGAACACCATCTCAACCGTGAAGCATGGGGGTGGCAGCATCATGTTGTGGGGGTGCTTTGCTGCAGGAGGGACTGGTGCACTTCACAAAATAGATGGCATCATGAGTAAGTAAAATTGTGTGGATATATTGAAACAACATCTAAACAGTGGTGGGCCGTCAGGGCCAGCAAGGCCTTCTCTGCTGGCCTAAATATCATCAGAATATATATATATATATTTTTAAATATATTTTCCCACAAATATGTATTAAATTATTCCCCAGAGTAAGAGTTACACTCTTCATTTCATAGCGTTCCTCTTGGTTGCACTGCTTCCAGCCCCAGGTTGAGATTTGGAGGGCTGGTCTTTATGTTAGATATTTTATCCAATCATATTCAGCCATCATGTGTTGCCAGGGGTATAAAATCTGCCCTCAGGCCTTCAGAATCAACAGTGTGGGCGCTTGTAGCTTAAAGTGAATGGAAATTAAAATGTAGTGTCAACCAATCAGCTTTAGAGTTGGCTATTGTACGCCTGCTGGCTGGCTCCAGTGTTACACAGGAGCCAGTTAGCAGGCGTAGTGCCTGCACGTCTTTTGATTGGATTACCAATATTGAGAGGCAGGTCCTATATGGACAGGTCTCAGAACTAGGAAACTGACATTGATAAACAAATTAATTTGCATACTACTAAGCTGTTTTTTCAACACACAATGGCGGAAGGAGAAGATATCGATTTGGTCGAGGAAATAATTATAACGCCATTCTCAAGACAAACTTTTCAAGAAAAGTTAGACATCGTCAGGAGAGGTAGACGCCGACTCTACAAAGCCGACGCTACAAAGACAGGCTCCGAGAAGCACTGCAAACTGTACTGCTGGGAATGCCTATTATTTGCAAGTGATTGATTTGGTATTTGGAGCCACACTGGCTTTGCAAACCTGAGTTGTCTAACCAAGGCAGCAACGAGACACCAAAGTATGGCTGGGCACTTACAAACAATGGTGCTTTTGAAAACTTTTGGGGACACCTGAGTGGATCTACAGCTCAACGAACAAGCGCGCAGGGCAACGAAGCTGCACAATGAAAAGGTATTGTACTCTTCCCCTGCAATTCTCTGAATAAAAATGTCAATTTCAAGGTGACGCAACGCCTGGTTATACTGCGTTTCTGTCTAAATGTATAGTGTCTAGAGCCATGGCATCATAATGATGGTAATAAGAGGTGGATTAATTCGGGTGGGACTGTGTAGGACTTCACTGAAGGCCCAGGCCCCAGAACCACGGCACGCTACTGCATCTAAACACATCAGTAAGGAAGTTAATACTTGGTCACAAATGTGTCTTCCAAATGGACAATGACCCCAAGCATACTTCCAAAGTTGTGGCAAAATGGCTTAAGGACAACAAAGTCAAGGTATTGGAGTGGCCATCACAAAGCCCTGACCTCAATCCCATAGAACATTTGTTGGGCAGAACTGAAAAAGCGTGTGCGAGCAAGGAGGCCTACAAACCTGATTCAGTTACATGAGCTCTGTCAGGAGGAATGGGCCAAAATTCACCCAACTTATTGTGGGAAGCTTGTGGAAGGCTACCTGAAACGTTTGACCCAAGTTAAACAATTTTAAGGCAATGCTTCCAAATACTAACTGAGTGTATGTAAACTTCTGACCCACTGGGAATGTGACGAAAGACATAAAAGCTGAAATAAATCATTCTCGCTATTATTATTCTGACATTTCACATTCTTAAAATAAAGTGATGATCCTAACTGACCTACGGAATTTTTACTAAGATTAAATGTCAGGAATTGTGACAAACTGAGTTTAAATGTATTTGGCTAAGGTGTATGTAAACTTCCGACTTCAACTGTAGGGGAGTGTATTTGGAAAGTGAAGCTAATGTTTTAAATTTGGCTCTATACTTGAGCATTTTGGATTTGAGATCAAATGTTTTGTATGAGGCGACAGTACAGAATGTAACCTTTTATTTTAGGGTATTTTCATACATACGTTTTACTGTTTAGAGATGAAGGCACATTGATTATTTAGTCCCTTTATTTAATATATATTTTTTATTTAACCTTTATTTAACTAGGCAAGTCAGTATTTACAATGACAGCCTACCCCGGTCAAACCCTAACCCGGGTCTGTCGTGACGCCTCTAGCACTGAGATGCAGTTTGCTTTGGTTGTGTTTTAGGTTGTTTTGCCCAATAGGAACTGAATGGAGAATTTTCTTCTAAGTGGGTAGATGTTTCTGAACATTTCTTCATGAACCCTGATAATGCCATGATAAATAAAAATCATATATGAATCATGAATAATGATTAGTGAGAAGGTTACAGAGGCTACAAGAAAACATGCTAACCTCTCATCATTACCAATAACAGGGGAGGTTAGCATTTGACCTTGTGCCTCTGTAACATTCTCAATCATAGTTTTTCACAATTAATTTGTGATTATTACATTAATGTAGAAGTGTTCAGAAACATGTTATATTATTTCTCACAATAAAAGTGACCTCCAAAAAATACAGAAAACCAGACATCTTGAATATCTATAGTGTGTGTGAGCATGTTTAGTTTTTTAACCTTTATTTAACTAGGCAAGTCAGTTAAGAACAAATTCTTATTTACAATGACAGCCTAGGAACAGTGGGTTAACTGCCTCGTTCAGGCGCAGAACAACAGATTTTCACCTTATCAGCTCGGGGATTCGATCTTGCAACCATTATGTTACTGGCTCAACGCTCTAACCACTCGGCTCTAACCACTAGGCTACCTGCCATGTGTGTGTGTGTATATGTGTGTGTATATGTGTGTGTATATGTGCGTGTGTGCGTGTGTGCGTGTGTGTGTGTGTGAGGGAGAGAGAAAGAGAGAGATTCCTATTAGGATTGGACACTCTCTATCATGGCTGGCTAATAGCTGCCTCACATCACACACTACTTACTATGAATTCTCAGAAAAGAATTATGCCATGCAGTGATCAATGCTTTTGCCCTCCTTTTGGCCACAGAGAGAAAATGTTGCTAATTAAAGCTAATTTCCTCCAATTTTACACATTTTGCCATGGGGCTAAGAGAAAATGTTACAGTTTTAAAGCTAGTTCCCTGCAATTCTACACATTTTTCAATGGCTTATGACTTGTTCTTGTGCTATCTGAGTGACTCAAACATTATAACAAAATCAATGGGGACCCCATGCAATGCCATTTTTGTCATTTTAGATTCTCCCGAACTGTCTAGTTTTTATTTTGGTGAATATTAGTCCTCTAAGATGATCTTTTTTAAAACTATACATTTTGCCCTCAGAACAGCCTCAATTCTTTGGGGCATGGACTCTACTAGGTGTCGAAAGCATTCGATAGGGATGCTGGCCCATCTTGAATGCAATTTTTCCCACAGTTGTGTCAAGTTGGCTGGATGTCTTTTGGGTGGTGGACCATTCTTGATACACGCGGGAAACTGTTGAGAGTGAAAAACCCAGCATCGTTGCAGTTCTTGACACATACCAGTAAGCCTGGCACCTACTACCTGGCACCTACTACCTGGCACTTCAATCTTTTGTATTTCCCATTCACCCTCTGAATGGCACACATACACAATCCATGTCTCAATTGTCTCAAGGCTTAAACATGATTTTTTTTACCTGTCTCCTCCCTTTCATCTACACTGAGTGACATCAATAAGAGATCCTAGCTTTCACCTGGATTCATCTGGTCAATCTATGTCATGGAAAGAGCAGGTGTTCTTAATGTTTTGTATACTCATTGTATAGCTCCATTATCTTTTCTACATATTTATATCTGGTTTAAGTCGTTGAAGTTTACACTGAAAATGGTTTGCCCTCACAAACATTTTATAAAATAATTAAAAAGGCACTTTAATCAACTGAGTGCCTGGCCTATGACAGTATCAGGAGCCACTCATGGGAACTACTTTGAATATCTTGTTGTGTGTGATAATGTAGTCTTTGTGCCTGCAAGCAACAATTAAATCAAGTCAATGACTGCTATTGGAACTGGACAATGATGCTGAAACAATCCACATGAGCAGCATTCCATCTAAAATGCGCATGCTCTACTGCGTGTGCACTTCCTCCAGGACTGCTGTGCAGAAGAGTTCACCCCATTAGTTTGCACTATATAGATCAGCGTTTTTTTCTGTGATCAAATCAACATTATATCAGCCTCTTTTCAATGGAACAAACCAAAACAAATCTAGTTTTGTGTCACGACTTCTGCCGAAGTCGTTGCCTCTCCTTGTTCGGGCGGTGCTCGGCGGTCGACGTCACCGGTCTTCGAGCCATCATTGATCCATTTTTCATTTTCCATTGGTTTTGTCTTGTCTTCCCACACACCTGTTTTCAATCCCATTCATCTCTCCTCCCAGAGCGCTAAGAACCTTGGCGTGATCCTGGACAACACCCTGTCGTTCTCAACTAACATCAAGGCGGTGGCCCGTTCCTGTAGGTTTATGCTCTACAACATCCGCAGAGTACGACCCTGCCTCACACAGGAAGCGGCGCAGGTCCTAATCCAGGCACTTGTCATCTCCCGTCTGGATTACTGCAACTCGCTGTTGGCTGGGCTCCCTGCCTGTGCCATTAAACCCCTACAACTCATCCAGAACGCCGCAGCCCGTCTGGTGTTCAACCTTCCCAAGTTCTCTCACGTCACCCCGCTCCTCCGCTCTCTCCACTGGCTTCCAGTTGAAGCTCGCATCCGCTACAAGACCATGGTGCTTGCCTACGGAGCTGTGAGGGGAACGGCACCGCAGTACCTCCAGGCTCTGATCAGGCCCTACACCCAAACAAGGTGGTGATTGACTCCGCTGTCCTGGCGTCGTGAGGGAGTTTGTTCCACCATTGGGGGGCCAGAGCAGCGAACAGTTTTTTTTACGGAGCTGTGAGGGGAACGGCACCGCAGTACCTCCAGGCTCTGATCAGGCCCTACACCCAAACAAGGTGGTGATTGACTCCGCTGTCCTGGCGTCGTGAGGTAGTTTGTTCCACCATTGGGGGGCCAGAGCAGCGAACAGTTTTGACTGGGCTGAGCGGGAACTGTACTTCCTCAGTGGTAGGGAGGCAAGCAGGCCAGAGGGGGGCCAGAGCAGCGAACAGTTTTTTTTACGGAGCTGTGAGGGGAACGGCACCGCAGTACCTCCAGGCTCTGATCAGGCCCTACACCCAAACAAGGTGGTGATTGACTCCGCTGTCCTGGCGTCGTGAGGGAGTTTGTTCCACCATTGGGGGGCCAGAGCAGCGAACAGTTTTGACTGGGCTGAGCGGGAACTGTACTTCCTCAGTGGTAGGGAGGCAAGCAGGCCAGAGGTGGATGAACGCAGTGCCCTTGTTTGGGTGTAGGGCCTGATCAGAGCCTGGAGGTTCTTAAGTGACTTGCCTTGTTAAATAAAGATTAAGTAATTGGCATTTTGCTATGTAAATAACTGTGCTACAAAAAAAGTACTACACAAGTATGATATATTCAATATCTGAACATGCAAATGATCTAAATCAAAGCTTCACCCTCTGTAGTTATACTGAACAAAAATATGTGCCTCCCTACCACTGAGGAAGTACAGTTCCCGCTCAGCCCAGTCAAAACTGTTCGCTGCTCTGGCCCCCCAATGGTGGAACAAACTCCCTCACGACGCCAGGACAGCGGAGTCAATCACCACCTTCCGGAGACACCTGAAACCCCACCTCTTCAAGGAATACCTAGGATAGGATAAAGTAATCCTTCTCACCCCCCCCCCCCTTAAATGATTTAGATGCACTATTGTAAAGTGGCTGTTCCACTGATGTCAGAAGGTGAATTCACCAATTTGTAAGTCGCTCTGGATAAGAGCGTCTGCTAAATGACTTAAATGTAAATGTAATTAACTGTTGTGTATTTAACCCTCTGTTTCCCCTCACGTCTTTGTCAGAGATTGTTTATTGTCAGTGTTGTGTTTGTTGTATAGGTGCGCAACGGGTCCTCGTACCCATGTTTGTTTATATTCTGTTCTTATTAGTGTTATGGAGCATGTTACGAGGACATTCATTAAAAGACTCCATTTTACACTCCGTTTGACTCTCCTGCACCTGACTTCCCTGCCACCTATACACACGACTCTGACACTTTGTAAGATTGAGTCTTATCCCCACTAGCTGTCTTTCAATCACCAGGCAAGAGAATGAGCTTTTCAGATCAGTTCAGATCAGGGGCCTCATGTATAAACGTTGTGAATGTGCTTTTCAGATCAGTTCAGATCAAACGCTGCGTAGGCACTAAAGAAGGCGTACGCCTTGGGATTTATAAAAAACAAACTTGGAAAGTGTATCCCCTTTATCTGTCAAGTTGAAATCCAATACGTCGTGCATATAATATGAACAATTATGAAAGTATTTTTGCTAAGATATGAATGCGTTTTTAATTAGATATAAGAGATAACCTGCAGTCGTATATCCTTGCACAGTAAATAGCCATGCACCGAGTGAGGTCAGAGAGCGTGTCAGACTGATGGAATGTCCCCTTTGGCCAGAGTGCATAAAAGGATTGTGTAAAAAGCCATATTGTGTCAGTCCACTAGGGATCTTTGTCTCATGTAGTAAGTGTGTAGGTTTTTTCTGTGCTATTATTTAGTTAGCTAGTTTTTGGATAAATGTGTAAATAATTAAACCAATTTGTGTAGTAAGGAATCATTTTTGCAGATGCATGAGGTTACGATTGTTCAAAATTATGACTTGATAAGAGGTAATGATTAATAAGATGACTGTTTATTGCGTCCTGAGCGCCCTGGAGTAGGTTTTCATCAAGGATCTCACTGTACTTTGCTCTGTTTATCTTTCCCTCGATCCTGACAAGTCTCCCAGGATGCACCTGAGCTCAATTTTGAGTCTCATAGCAAAGGGTCTGAATACCTACAGTGGGGAGAACAAGTATTTGATACACAGCCGATTTTGTAGGTTTTCTCACCGTTCTTGTGATCATTTACAAAGCATGTAGAGGTCTGTAATTGTTATCATAGGTACACTTCAACTATGAGAGACGGAATCCAGAAAATCACATTGTATGATTTTTAAGTAATTAATTTGCATTTTATTGCATGACATAAGTATTTGATCACCTACCAACCAGTAAGAATTCCGGCTCTCACAGACCTGTTAGTTTTTCTTTAAGAAGCCCGCCTGTTGTCCACTCATTACCTGTATTAACTGCACCTGTTTGAACTCGTTACCTGTATAAAAGACACTTGTCCACAGCGGCATAGTGTGATTGAACAAAAGCGCATTCGCGATAAAAGAACAATCGTTGCACGAATGTGCCTAACCATAAACAAATTCCTTTCCTAAAATCAATACATGGAAGGATTACAAAAAAAACGGCATATTTAGTTAAAAAAATTAACTTGGGAAATTGTGTCACTTCTCTTGTGTTCATTGCACGCAGTGTCAGGGTATATGCAACAGTTTGGGCAGCCTGGCTCGTTGCAAACTAATTTGCCAGAATTGTACATAATTATGACATGACATTGAAGGTGCAATGTTACAGCAATATTTAGACTTAGGGTTGCCACCTGTTCGATAAAATATGGAACAGTTCCGTATTTCACTTAAAGAATAAACGTTTTGTTTTCGAAATGATACTTTCCGGATTTGACCATATTAATGACCAAAGGCTCGTATTTCTGTGTTTATTATGTTATAATTAAGTCTATGATTTGATATTTGATGGAGCAGTCTGACTGAGTGGTGGTAGGCAGCAGCAGGCTTGTAAGCGTTCATTCAAACTTTACTGGGTTTGTCAGCAGCTGTTAGCAATGCTTGAGGCACAGCGCTGTTTATGACTTCAAGCCTATCAACTCCTGAGATTAGGCTGGCAATACTAAAGTGCCTATTAGAACATCCAATAGTCAAAGGTATATGAAATACAAATGGTATAGAGAGAAATAGTCAACACGTCAAAATTCCTATAATAACTACAACCTAAAACTTCTTAACTGTTAATATTGAAGAACTGGGAATATTGAACCACCAGCTTTCATATGTTCTGAGCAAGGAACTTAAAACTTCTTAGGGCTAGGCGTCCCGTCAGTGGGACACCTGTCGAAAACTTCGCAATTCAAGTAAATAATCATACAAATTATGGATATTAAACATTTACAATTTACAATAGGCTTTACAGCGAAAGCATGCCATGCAATTGTTTGGGGACGGCGCCCCACATCAAAATATTTTTCAACCAGCACAGGCTTCGTAAAATAACAAATAGCAATTAAATATTTATTTACTTTTGAAAATCTTCCTCTGATTTGCAATCCCAAGGGTCCCAGCTACAATATGCATGGTCATTTTGTTAAATAAGATCCTCCTTTATATCCCGTAAAGTCTGTTTAATTGGCGCCATCGATTTGAGTAATCCACTCGCTCAACATGCAGAGAAAGGAATCCAAAAAGCTACCGCTAAACTTTGTTAAAACAAGTCAAAATCCTCAGGTAACCTAAAATGTATTTAAACTATAATATTTCATACGGAAAGAAATCCCTGTACCAAAACAAAAAAATTGTCCTCATTTGGGAAGAAACAAGCCTGAAACCTTGAACAAAGACTGTTGACATCTAGTGGAAGCCATAAGAATTGCAATCTGGGAGCTGGAATTGCATAGGAACCATAGCTTTCTATTGAAAGAGCATGGGCTCTCCAACAAAAAAAATTCAGGTTGATTTTTCTTTGGATTTTCTCCTACCATATCAATTGTGTTATAGTCTCATACATTATTTTAACATTTCTACAAACTTCAAAGTGTTTTTGTATCCAATGGTACTAATTTTATGCATATCCTGGCTTCTGGGCCTGAGTAACAGGCAGTTTACTTTGGGCACGTCAGTCAGACAGGAAGTGGAGAAAAATAGACCTGTTAGCTTTTTTTACATGGCACATATTGCACTTTTACTTTCTTCTCCAACACTGTGTTTTTGCATTATTTAAACCAAATTGAGCATGTTTCATGATTTATTTGAGACTAAATAGATTTTATTTATGTATTATATTGAGTTAAAATAAAAGTGTTAATTGTTCATTCAGTAGTGTTATAATTGTCATTATTACAAATATATATATACCGATTATTTGAGGACCAAAAAAAGCCGCTTTCGGCCTCAAATAATCGGTATCGGTGTTGAAAAATCATAATTATAACCTCTAATTTAAATGACTTTCTTTCATTGATCCCTAATATTCTGAACCGTTCTCTCCACATATTCTAGTGAGTCTGTAGAGAAAACTCAAATTAAAGGTACACCCAATTTAAAGGGATGGCTTTAGATAAATGTACTGAAAACCCGATTGAATGAAAACTCCACAAGGAATTCTGTAAGCCATGCCTGTAAAGCCTGTTACACACCTGCATAAGTTAAGTCTGAATACCAACTACTGAGAAGTGAGAAGGAAAGGTGTGTGTAGGAAAGGCATACATTTCCCTAAGAGCACAGCTCACATGGCAAGATAACTATTTGGAATGTGCTCTCCCAATATCAACAAAACATGTATGACACACTGGATGATGAATTTAAGAAAAATGTGGAATACAATTTTTTCTCCACAATAGATCAACTTTTGTTAATCAGTTGTTCTCTACACCTTGGTTTTGTAAGTTAAGCTGGTATGATGTGGTATGGAAATGAGCAGAACCTGAGGCAGTTTAAAGTCCAAGTTAGACAGATACAATGACACATGCAATTGAATATCTCTTGGTTTGTATTATGATATAATAAAGAGAGTAGTAGTGAGAAAAGCTGTGTTTAATTTGCAATTCAAATAAATTCCAGTATGGTAATAAGCAGGTATTAGAGGCAGATACAATATATATGTTAAGTCCACTTGTGCTTTATCCTGACGTTGCTTACATTATCTGATTTTATCATCTGGAGCCTTCATTTACATAATTACAAATCAGGTATAAAATGTAGACTTTTACAAAAGTTGCATATAAAATATACTCAACCCATGCCTTCCCAAGGAAAGTATCCTTTATTTAGGGTCATTTCCAAAACAAGTGTTAAATAAGGTTGCAGAAACCAAATTGATGAGAACAAGCGAATAAAAAATAAAGGCATAACATTTGAGCTAGTGTCATCGGACAATGTTGATGGTGTCGTGTCATCAGACAATGTTGATGGTGTAGTGTCATCAACCAATTTGTCAAGATGGTTGATGGTGTAGTGTCATCAACCAATTTGTCATGATGGTTGACGGTGTAGTGTCATCAACCAATTTGTCATGATGGTTGATGGTGTAGTGTCATCAAGATGGTTGATGGTGTAGTGTCATCAACCAATTTGTCATGATGGTTGATGGTGTAGTGTCATCAACCAATTTGTCATGATGGTTGATGGTCTAGTGTCATCAACCAATTTGTCAAGATGGTTGATGGTGTAGTGTCATCAACCAATTTGTCATAATGGTTGACGGTGTAGTGTCATCAACCAATTTGTCATGATGGTTGATGGTGTAGTGTCATCAACCAATTTGTCATGATGGTTGATGGTGTAGTGTCATCAACCAATTAGTCAAGATGGTTGATGATGTAGTGTCATCAAGATGGTTGATAGTGTAGTGTCATCAACCAATTTGTCAAGATGGTTGATGGTGTAGTGTCATCAAGATGGTTGATGGTGTAGTGTCATCAACCAATTTGTCATGATGGTTGATGGTGTAGTGTCATCAACCAATTAGTCAAGATGGTTGATGATGTAGTGTCATCAAGATGGTTGATGGTGTAGTGTCATCAACCAATTTGTCAAGATGGTTGATGGTGTAGTGTCATCAACCAATTTGTCATGATGTTGATGGTGTAGCGTCATCAACCAATTAGTCACGATGGTTAATGGTGTAGTGTCATCAAGATGGTTGATGGTGTAGTGTCATCAACCAATCCCTATTAGAAGAAGTTATGATGATGCATATGGGGCATCCCATATGGTCCAGTATATTGCATAGCTACTACTGTATGTCTGCTAACACAATCATACAATATATGTCCTACACATTAACATTATAGTTTAGGAGAATAGTAAATGATTGTATCATTTCATTGGGTTTAAATTTGAGATAATTTCAGATACATGAAGTCAACTCAGTTGACGGCCAGTTGATGGCCTATGCTTCTCATGGGGCGATGGGCCTAAGTAATTAAGTAACTCAGAAATCTAATAGATAAAAACATTTACTCTAATAGTGTTTTTCCCTTTACAGAAGCACTGTATGCCATTGTGTTGGTATTATCTGTATTACTACTACATATGTTCATATACAGTTGATGTAAGCTCAAACACATATGCTCTATACCCTCCTAACATCAAACACACATCATACATTTCCATCCATGGTTGCTGGGAAATATGCACGGATTAGAACATACACAGAATGTGCATATATCTGAATTGGCATGTACCCTATGGCTGACAATTAAAATGCATTACAGCACTCTATAGGAAAAGTTACTCAATGATCTTCATTTAATGTAATAGATCGTCATGTACTGTATATTGGGAACCTTAGGCAAGAGATGTTTTGGGTTGAAAATGAATGAAAATCAAGACATCCCTGCCCCTCTGCAGAGTACATCAGACAGCAGCACCTTCACAGTTGGTATCTTTAAGGGAGTTTGCCATGGCAACAGGGGAGCAGGTTTAATCCCCCCCTGGTGAGTTATTGTGAAACATAGGCAGTAACTTTCTCTGGAGCTCAGCAGTGGGGAGATACAGGGAGTGACATTAAAAGCCTTGAAATGGGCTGTCAGTCTGTCCCTGCTGCTCTATAAGGGGCTGACCTAAACCACTGGTGTGAGGAGATTCCACAACAGTTCACCATCACATAATAGCACCCATCTAAGTTCACACAAGTCAATGTACTCTTTCTGATGATTTTTCCCCATTTAGATTAAAATAGGAAGTCCAAGATACTGTCTGGTATTCTTGTATGCTCCACAATGCATCTTCAACTAGATTATCTAGAATGTTCTGATTGACACAAACTTTGGTTCAAGATACATTAAATCTATTGTTGAGTATACAAGACCATCACTGTGCTGGAGTACATGGTGTGCCAACTACCCTCTTTTCAACCCAGTATTTCAATCATGTTAGTTACGAACATAAATCGGCATTTCATTCCTCTACCCTTACTTCTCCTCCAATCAAACGCCGTTGTTACAGTACGGTAGTCAGTAACAGGTGTGTAACAACCAGGTTATTACAGTACTTGTTTCTTTCAGTTGCCAGTTGCCACTGACAGAAGATGGTACATGATGAATATTAGTAATAACATAAGTGTATGAGGTCCCAGCAAACAGTTTGCGGTGGAAGCACAGACAGACAATCATTTAATTGAATCCTTTCGTGCAGGATATTCCTCCATGGCTACATCAATAGAAAATCAAGGACAGCATACAACCAAGAAAGATGCTTGACATGTTTGTGGAATAAATATGATCACAATGCAGCAGGGTTACCTCTCCATTGTACACAGACTGCATAGATTCATTTACACACAAAGACAATACGTCAATAAACATCAGTGTTAACAGAGGGTACATGATGCCCTTCAGAAACAACAGCTCTGGTGACCGTCTGGGTGTGATGTGTGTCAATCAATAGCGTGGTTCCAGTGTTCAACAAACAATCATTCTGAACTGTCACAGAGGCACTTACATTAAACAGAAGACTATGACAGACAGTTAACTATTACACACTGCATTACTGTTGGCAAAGCCTCCCCTAAGAACCTGTCTTATAGTAATACCGTTAGTATTCCTCTGCTATAGCAGTGGTGGCCAGACTGCTCAGCTCATCCTAACATGCTAACCCTGACAGTAGCATTGGCACAAACTCTAAATAAAGAGACACACACACCAGATAACTATACTGCTGTGGCAGCAGCCAGTTAGCCTAGCGGTGCGGAGGGAGTCAGAAGCAGGACTCGGGGACGGGTCTCTGCTGCCTGCCCAGGGAGGTGGTGCTGTAGCGTGCCCGCTGCAGGGTGGCATAGCTGGGCTTGTCTGTGGCCAGGCTGCTGCGGGGGGCCGGGGGAGCTACCTGCCCGTTCCTCTGCAGAGAGGAACACCTGCGCAGGGTCAAGTCCAGTTTGGTCTGGATGTTACTGGAGCTGTGGGCACGCTTGATGTCAGCAGCAGAGCTGTGACTCCCTGCCCTCCCGTTGACATACTGCCCTTTGCTGTGACGGCAGTCACTTCTAGGGGCGCCGTTGGCCCTCTTTTCCTCCAGCGCTACACCGTTCAGGGTCCCATTGGAGAGGGAGAGTTTAGACGAACTACCGTTTGCTACCTTGCTGGTTCGTCCGTGGCCATTGGCCCGAACTTCCTCCCCCTTGCTAGGTGTACTCTGAGCATCTTTCTTCAGGAAGCCTGATTTGAAAAAGGACAAGAGGCTGTCGTGGCTCCTTACCTCCTGACCCCTCATCCCCTTCCTCTCCTCAGGCTGTAGACCAGCCTGCAGCACCCCTACCCTGGAGGTCAGCCCTGCTTGGGCCTTGGGTCTCTTCAGTGTGGAGTCCCTACTTGGGGGGGCACTGTGGCTGATGTGGACCCCATCAGTAGAGCCTCTATGGGGGTGAGGGTCCAGGGTCCTGCCCTGGTCCTGCCTGAACCTCTTGGAGGACCTCCGGCCAAGTGAGCTGTCATCCCTGACTTTAGTGGTAATACTGAGCCCCAGGCTGGAGCTCCTCTCTACGGCAGGCTTGCTCTGGCCCTCTGGTACTCTTGGGGAGTCGCATGCCTCAGAGTTGGACCTGTCCATGCAGCTCAGGCTGCTCCCACTGGGGGAGCTGCCCAGGTCCCTGTGCCCGCCCTGGGGCGGGGTGGCCACTAGGGTGATGATGGGGTCCTTGGTGCACCGCGGCCTGCGCCCTGACTCCAGGTACTCCACCAGCTCCCCTCGCCTGGGGGCGGAGGGTTTGGGGCGGTCCTTGGAACCAAAGGACCAGCGCAGGGGCAGCACTTTGCTCAGGGTGTCCTTAGTGGGTGACCTCATGCTCACGCTCCTGCCCTGAGTGCCTCGGACAAATAGCTTATTCTCAAACCCATCTGGACCCAGAAGAAAAACAAACACAGTTAGGATTCTTCCTCATATTCCTCCTCTTTTATAATGGTTCATTGATCGACTTATCTACATAATCATATACTTTTTAATGATGTAATGAAATCCCTATACACAGAGATAATTCTCTTTGATTAACAACCACAACTTCAGACTAATCAGACACAGCGAGCCATAGTGGTTTTATTTATTTAGAGACATACTGGGAAAATGGTGTCCCAATGGGCTACTCACCTGTCTCTGTTTTAAGAGGCTCGTCCTCGAACACAGGGAGCTCTGGGGATTCGGGGGTTGGTGTGGGGCCAGGAGGGCCAGAGGTGGACCCCCCAGAGAACAGGCTGCCCCTCTTACTGTCCCGCGTCAGACGGATCAGCCAGTGGTCTGATGTGGAGGAGCTGGTGGAGCCTGTAGAAGTAGAAGTTATAGAGAGCTAAGTGCCATCTACTGGACTCTCAACACAGCTAATACATACAAACCTGTCTCTTTTTCCTAGAGGGGGACAGTAGGCGAAACATTTCGGAAGAGTTTGCGCATATATTACGACAACATTTTGTTAGTTGATGTTAGTTTGGTATCTGAAGTCTATGCCCCTTTGTCGGTGATTGGTCAACAGTAGGGATTCTTCAATAAACTTTTCATTGTGAAATACTGCACCAAACATCTTAGTTACAGTGCCTTGCGAAAGTATTCGGCCCACTTGAACTTAGCGACCTTTTGCCACATTTCAGGCTTCAAACATAAAGATATAAAACTGTATTTTTTGTGAAGAATCAACAACAAGTGGGACACAATCATGAAGTGGAACGACATTTATTGGATATTTCAAACTTTTTTAACAAATCAAAAACTGAAAAATTGGGCGTGCAAAATTATTCAGCCCCCTTAAGTTAATACTTTGTAGCGCCACCTTTTGCTGCGATTACAGCTGTAAGTCGCTTGGGGTATGTCTCTATCAGTTTTGCACATCGAGAGACTGAAATTTTTTCCCATTCCTCCTTGCAAAACAGCTCGAGCTCAGTGAGGTTGGATGGAGAGCATTTGTGAACAGCAGTTTTCAGTTCTTTCCACAGATTCTCGATTGGATTCAGGTCTGGACTTTGACTTGGCCATTCTAACACCTGGATATGTTTATTTTTAACTATTCCATTGTAGATTTTGCTTTATGTTTTGGATCATTGTCTTGTTGGAAGACAAATCTCCGTCCCAGTCTCAGGTCTTTTGCAGATTCCATCAGGTTTTCTTCCAGAATGGTCCTGTATTTGGCTCCATCCATCTTCCCATCAATTTTAACCATCTTCCCTGTCCCTGCTGAAGAAACGCAGGCCCAAACCATGATGCTGCCACCACCATGTTTGACAGTGGAGATGGTGTGTTCAGGGTGATGAGCTGTGTTGCTTTTACGCCAAACATAACGTTTTGCATTGTTGCCAAAAAGTTCAATTTTGGTTTCATCTGACCAGAGCACCTTCTTCCACATGTTTGGTGTGTCTCCCAGGGGGCTTTTGGCAAACTTTAAACGACACTTTTTATGGATATCTTTAAGAAAAGGCTTTCTTCTTGCCACTCTTCCATAAAGGCCAGATTTGTGCAATATACGACTGATTGTTGTCCTATGGACAGAGTCTCCCACCTCAGCTGTAGATCTCTGCAGTTCATCCAGAGTGATCATGGGCCTCTTGGCTGCATCTCTGATCAGTCTTCTCCTTGTATGAGCTGAAAGTTTAGAGGGACGGCCAGGTCTTGGTAGATTTGCAGTGGTCTGATACTCCTTCCATTTCAATATTATCGCTTGCACAGTGCTCCTTGGGATGTTTAAAGCTTGGGAAATCTTTTTGTATCCAAATCCGGCTTTAAACTTCTTCACAACAGTATCTCGGACCTGCCTGGTGTGTTCCTTGTTCTTCATGATGCTCTCTGCGCTTTTAACAGACCTCTGAGACTATCACAGTGCAGGTGCATTTATACGGAGACTTGATTACACACAGGTGGATTGTATTTATCATCATTAGTCATTTAGCTCAACATTGGATCATTCAGAGATCCTCACTGAACTTCTGGAGAGAGTTTGCTGCACTGAAAGTAAAGGGGCTGAATAATTTTGCACGCCAAATTTTTCAGTTTTTGATTTGTTAAAAAAGTTTGAAATATCCAATAAATGTTGTTCCACTTCATGATTGTGTCCCACTTGTTGTTGATTCTTCACAAAAAAAATCTTCATGTTTGAAGCCTGAAATGTGGCAAAAGGTCGCAAAGTTCAAAGGGGCCGAATACTTTCGCAAGGCACTGTATATGTAAAAAATGCACGACTAAGATCAAAAACATCTAAATGAATGACAGATTTCTTGAGTTATCTTAGATTAATTTGGACTATTTTGAGGAAGTGTATACTGGCTATGGCGTCACAAGAGGGACAAACAGTACTATTGAAGCTTTTTTAAGCTTTTTAAGGGAGTACACGTTCACTTTGCCTATCCGAGTTCTGCTAGGAGCAAACCAAACCTAGTATGCAGATGCCTTCACTGTACCTCCATCCTACGATGGACAAGGTCATTACACACTGCCAATCATATACTCTTTTGATTTCAACATTAATGCTTTAAATTCAAAAAATGTCTGGATGCTGTCAGTGTAGTGCCATTCATTATTGGGCGACGAAAGCCATCATTTCACCAATAATGGATATCAGAAGCCTTATTTCCATTACATGGACTTACTAAAGGTCAGTATTCGTTCAGAACCAATTGGTATATATCATCTATTGAAATGACACAATAGAACTGCAGGACATATTGCAGACCGTGGCTTAATTGAAGGACTTGTCAACAAGGCTCACCACTGAGAGAGGAGCTGGCTGACCATGGAGGGATGGTGTTGCGTCTCTGGTAGAAGAGGATGTAGGCTCCCCGTGTGCACACCTCCGCCTCTGTGACTGGCTCTGCACTGCTGTCATCATACCCATACCACTGGGCGTCCAATGAGTTCCTGCAGAACGCTGCACAGAGACACAGACAACGGTACTTACATACAGACTGAAGAAACCACCACCATATCTTTATCTTTATCATCTTCATCAAACACATTTTTGGACTGGATCTCACTTCAAGACACCTTGCTGATTAAGACCACTTTCAATGAGATTGATATTTCATAGAACATTTACAGGATGTGAACATGACAGCCAGACAGTCCCTCCATACAAACCTGTGTAATGTCCCCCGTGCATGCCTCCGTGGTGGTTACACACGGCATAGAGGTCATATAGGAAGTCTGGAGGGGCCACGTCGGGTGGGCAGGGCTGTTTCCAGGCCGGGTGCCGGGGGCCGGGGAGCAGAGGACCGTGGGGGGGCAGCCGGGTGCTCTGACTCCTCTTCACCACATGGGGCGCCATGTCTAGGCCGTCTAGGGGGAAGCGCACCAGCGTGGCCAGCTTGTTGCGGCGCTCGCCCACCTGCCGGAAGCGCTTGAGGTGGAGGATGAGGATGTCAGGCAGCGTCCACAGGCTCATTTTCACCATGCCCTGTTGCAGCTGCTTACAGTGGGGACATTTCCATGCATCGTCCGGAGCCAGCTGGCAGAAAGAGAGAGAGAGAGAGAGAGAGAGAGAGAGAGAGAGAGAGAGAGAGAGAGAGAGAGAGAGAGAGAGAGAGAGAGAGAGAGAGAGAAACAGAGGGAGGGCGAGAGAGGGAGAGTATTCATTCATGTAAAAAAAAATAAGAAAGACATCTTGTCCCTCAATCAACCCACTGAAATCATTTCTTAACACTCTCTAAAGGTGCTACATTGGGTTGTTTTACGTTTCTGTATTGTAATTTCAGAAAATGTCCATAATATATCTGCCGCTAATTGTGGAATGATAATATTTCACAGTATTACTTACCCGCCAGTGTTGTGATTGGCTGTGTGCTTTTCCTATTGATTTCTCCTGCCGGAGCGGCAGTGTTCTGACTTTATGGCTGTGTTATTTAGTGAAAATCGCTCATTCCTGGTTGCAAAAATTATACATTGTTCGCTCAATTTCAGTTTATGTGAGAAAGCAAGCACTGAATAGTGTAGGGAATCATTGTACCATCTAAATCGCTATGAAATATATTTTCAATAAGCAAAAATATTGTTTTTCCAGCAGTTTGAAGCTGGTGGACAATGTTTTTGACATGAAACCTGGTCTGATACAGGTCGCGGTGGTCTTCAGTGATAGCTCTGTGCATGAGACCGTGTCTGTTTCATCAAAACAGTATGTGAAGCCGAATTTTTCAGTCACTTTCACAACCTGTTGCTGGGGCGACCGCCTCCGGCACTCTAATCCCTCTGATTAGTGTGCATGAAGAAGAGTGGAAGAAGGAGATGGAGGCAGCTGTATCCAATAATCTTCATGTTCAGTTGAGGATACTAATCTGGTCACAAATGGAGCTCAAGAAAGCCTAGTCATTTGCCTCATGAATGGCAATGGGAAATGATTCACTCCTATCAGAAACAGACATAGGACTCAAACAATGCTCAGGAAGAAACTAAGAGAAGGCTCTTGAGGAGGACATGTTCTGGATATCTATCACACATGTCAACTTTATAAGCGTATTACATAAACCAAATTACAGGCTTTGAAATTCACGTACACCTCTATTACCTAACTAACATGGTCCAAGCACACCAAGACAGTCGTGAAGAGGGCACGACAAAACCTATCCCCCTCAGGAAATTGAAAAAATTTGGCATTGGTTCTCAGATCCTCAAAAGGTTCTACAGCTGCACCATCGAGAGCATCCTGACGGGTTGCATCACTGCATGGTATATCAACTGCTCGGCCTCCGACCGCAAGGCACTACAGAGGGTAGCGCATACGGCCCAGTACATCACCGGGGCCAAGCTTCCTGCCATCCAGGACGTCTATACCAGGCGGTGACAGAGGAAGGCCCTAAAAAGCCACCCTAGTCATACACTGTTCTCTCTGCTACCGCACGGCAAGCGATACCGGAGCTCCAAGTCTAGGTCCAAGAGGCTTCTAAACACCTTCTAGCCCCAGGCCATAAGACTCCTGAACATCTAATCAAATGGCAACCCAGACTATTTGCATTGCCTCTTTTACACTGCTGCTATTCTCTGTTAATATCTATGCATAGTCACTTTAATAACTCTACCTACATGTACATATTACCTCAACTAACCGGTGCCCCCTGCACATCGACTCTGTACCTGTCACGCCCTGATCTGTTTCACCTGTCCTTGTGCTTGTCTCCACCCCCTCCAGGTGTCGCCGACCTTACACTTATCCTCTGGGTATTTATACCTGTGTTTTCTGTCTGTCTGTGCCAGTTGGTCTTGTTTGTCAAGCTTACCAGCGTTTGTTCCTGTCAGCGCCTGTCTTTTCCTAGCCACTCTTTTTCCTCCTGGTTTTTGACCCTTGCCTGTCCTGACCCTGTACCCGCCCGCCTGTACCTTTGCTCCTACTCTGGATTATCGACCTCTGCCTGCCTTGACACAGTCTGCACTTGGGTCTTACCTTGATACCTGATAGTACCTGTACCACCTGTATATAGCCTTGCTATTGTTATTTTACTGCTGCTCTTTAATTATTTCTTACTATTATTTCTTACTTTTTAAAAGTATTTTTCTTAAAACTGCATGGTTGGTTAAGGGCTTGTAAGTAAGCATTTAACTGTAAGGTCTACACCTGTTGTATTCGGCGCATGTGACAAACAACATTTGATCTGATTTGGATATTCAGAACGTTCCCTGAAACAACCTCTTCATATAAAGAGGTGTGGAGGGGCATAGCGATGGGGCATGACTGTCAACAATATATTGTGGTACAGTATAACTGGGAGCAGGAAGATCAATCAAGCATTTGAAGGGAAAGACATATTCTGATTCATAAGTCGTTTAGACACCGATCTGGGTGTAGGTACAGTTAAGCGAGAGCATACAGTTCCCAGCAGAAACACAGTCCATTCACAGCTCCACGGACGGGAAAATAAGAGCCCAATTGGCAAGATTAATTCCACCTCAGGTCATCTTGATTGATTCGACTGAAGGCAGATTTTGTTCTTGGCATCATGCCACAGCATTCACATCGTTTGATGTTACTGTTGACGTTGCATCTTATAATACTGGGGCGGTCTGTAAGAAGCATTATGGATTTCATAATGATGTCCTTAAAGGGATTGTTCACCCACATAACAAATGTGCATCTTATTTTTAAGGTAGCATACGATTAATGAATTAGCAATTTGGATGAATTTCCCTGAAAGGACTGTTTCAAACTAGAGGCAGTCTCCCCTATAAACAAAAATACAGTATATAATGAAAATCACAGGTAGGAAGGATTTCCTTGCTCTTCGTCAGTCATTCAGTCAGTAAGTTCGGTACATAAGGTTCTATGACACATGTCAAACTCATTCCACGGAGGACCGAGTGTCTGCGGGTTTACGCTGCTCCCTTGGTGTTACGGATACAAGTATCCTGTGTGTGTGTTTCTTTTCTCTCCTCCTCCCCTCACAGGTGAAAATCATCACTCCCCAATCAGTCAACAATCAATCATCAATCAGAAGACACACCTCCCCCTGTTTCCTACCCAATCACAGTTCCTTTCCCTTGGTTTAAAAACCCTGTCAGTTGTTTGCTCTAGAGCTCAATCGCTCTGTAAATTACATAAGTCATAAGTTTCTCTGTTTCACTCTCGCTTTGTGTATTAACCTCTCTTGTTTGCGCACCTCCATAGCACTTTGTCATCACCTGTGAGTATTGTTTTTGGTTATGGTGTTTGTTTGTTTGCGGGTGGGAAAAGGGGGAACCAAGACAAGTCGCCCATGGGCATACACTACCTGTAGGTAGACTTTGTTAAATACACTAGTTAGAACTGGGTGGACCACCCACTGTATTTTTGGTTAGTTAGTTAGCTGTTAAAGTAGGCTAGTCTAGCTCAGGGGTGTTTTTGAATACTTATTGTTTCTTTCCTTGGGTCCAGCTCAGCCCCTTTTCCTGCTCCCCCCCCCCCCCCCCCATTACCGTGTGTTTATTAATAAACCCTGAGTTTGACGGTAGATTTCAGTTGTCATAGTTATTTTGTTCTCACTTTTACTTTGTCACTATTCGAGTTTGTATGAGTTATGTTACGGGTCTCATTACCCCCCCCCCCCCTTGATTTTATGAATTAAGGTCACTAATTAGTAAGGGACTTAACTCACTTGGTTGTCTAGGGCTTAATTTGAAAGGAAAAAACAAAAACCAGCAGACACAAGGCCCTCCGTGGAATGAATTTGACACCCCTGTAAACTATAGTGAGACGACAGATTGTACTCAGCAGTGGTTGTTGTCTGACCGTAGGAGGAGATAATGTACCTGTTCCTCTTTAGTGTAGAGCTGAAAGCACTCGTCCAGGGTACAACTGTGCTGCTGGACGTGCTGCTGATGCTGGCCTCTCACACTCTCAGCATCCTTCACCACCTCCTCCTGGATGTTCCCAAACAGGCTGCAGGAGACCGACCAGACAGACAGACAGACAGTTGGGAACATGCACAGAGAGAGAAAGAGGCTGCCAGGCTTTAATAAAATAAGTGTATAATGTGCAACAGCATATATACTGTTTATGATTACAGTTGGTCTACAATAATTCAGGGCTAGAAAGTTTTAGACTGCCACTGAGATTGACTGACCAGTCTTTGATTCTGTGTTCCCACTCGATGATGAGCTTCACATGGGGCGGTCCTCCTGAGCCACAGAGATTAAGAGCTCTGGGAACAAAAGGGTCAAACGTCATCAGATTAGCAAGGTAAAACCTCATAATCCCCTACTGTCCATCTATTATTCAGGTGGTATGTACATTTTGTTATGGTGCTTTTCCATTGAGTCTTACCCTCCTCACCAGTGGGCCACCAGTGTTTTGTTAATGTAGGCCAGTGTTTCCCAAACTAGGGGTTGCAACCCCATGTGGGGTCTCCAGATTTGAAGATGGGATCACAAGAGAAACTCTTGGGGAAAAAATCCTGCTTGGTTCATAGAACTGGGGTTATGTCAATAACCTCCGGTAGCCGCTAGATGTGGTTGTAATAAACAGACAGGTTTCTGTTTTCTTCCTACAAATGTGGCTCTATCCTTTGAACAGTCTAAGATATATATAAAATATTATGACCCCTTCACATGTGTCACATGTGTCTGTTTCCCTCTACAATGCCCACAAGCCTTATTAGAACATAGTGGACAAGATCAGGCACTAAATCAGGGGAAAAGAACATCATCAATGACTGTTATTTTCTGTACAGAAGATCATAGAAAATGATTACTGTCACAAGTATTATCAGACTGATTTGTAATAGATTGTCATAGCCCCAATTAAATAAGTAAATATTGGCCGTTGATTTCATCACTTTTCTTTTTACATGGTGGGGTCACAAATGTTAATATCAAAATAGGGTCGCGGGGCAAACCAGTTTGGGGACCTCTGATGTAAACTCTAGCGTTGTTGTGATCCATTAGGAGTGTGGCACTAAAGGCTTATTTGTGAGCAGAATCATCAAGCTCTGCATCATCAAAGAATAATGTTGTTTTGCGAGAAGGTGTTAAAGTTCAGAATTAGCCATCATGTAAATACCAGCTGAAAAGTACCCAGGGCTTTGCCATGGATCCAAGTCAGAGCAGAGCCATGACCTCGTGAGACATAGGAGCCAGCCCACATAGATGGAAACAGAAAAGTCCGTTGTGCAGCAGCATGTATTTATAGACTCTGTACAGCCACTAGGTGTCAGCAGGACCTTACAATTAAACATCCACCACACTGGGATTCAAAAAAAAGGAGCAGATAGTGCTTTCAGAAGTGTGTTTTCAGAGGCTGAATAAACAGAATATCCACAAACTATTCACACAGCAACATATGTTTAAAGCCCAATCGATGGTAAGAAAGTAGGTGAAGACAAAAGGAATGCCCGCAACTCTGGTATGCTCCCATGGTGATTTAATCAGACGCACAATAAAGACGACCTTTTGATCCGTGTTGGATCTTCGGCAGGTCAAGAAAGTAGTTAAACATGAGCTTTTCATTCAGAGTCTGTATTAACGCTACTGTAGGCCCCTTGAATCACTGACAGCATTGGATATCATCATGTTGAGGTCCTTTCCTAAAGCATATTATGAATCAGATTGATTTAATGTAAAAGTCAAGTTTTATGTGCTATACCAAACCCTAACAGCTAAAACAATGCATGAGGCTATTCTTGGTGTGATAGAGCCCCACCAGAAACCCAGCTCCACTAATCGGGTCAGTTATAAATAGGAAATAAATGGTAGGTGGGATTTTTGACAGATTAATTGGGGATTTTCCTTAATGCTAGTTATTCATGAGTAGTAGAAGAGGTGGAATGGGGACAATACAGAGAAACAATTTATTTTTCAGTCTCTACTACAATGGAGCGTGTTTTCTTGACTCAAAACGTCTGTGACAGTTGTGCTTTTATAATGGCCTCGAGAGATCCATCCAGTCTCAAAAGGACTCAATTATACAGTATTTGAATTCAGAAATATCTCTCAGAGCAGCTGGCAAGATTGTCTACAGTTTTCTTGGCAGAGAGTAGAATAGTAAGTTCACTATCACAATGTCTATGACTGTATAAATCTTGTGCTCGCTCTGGGGGTCCTTCAGGTAAACTACATTATATTCTGGGCTGAGAGTCAATCAAAGCCAGCTGAACTCTTCAAGCGAACACTTCAAACAGAATTTCATTACACAGTGATCTTCATGGCTACGGGGTGCCTCTCAGTATGAGCCCTGGAGATTTCAGATCTGTAGAGACAGTACATGTATCTCTCCACAGGCTATAGCTGCTTTCATTTACCACCATCACAGCCTCTATTATGACTCTACACAGCCCTGCCCGTGATGAAGGCTGGCTATGGGCACCCACAAAATAGCAACAGGATAAATGCATCTATACTGGTCAAAGGAGCGAAGTGGGATAGCAGACAAACTATATGCTGGAAGAAGAATGTTCCTTCCTATCATTTTATTTTCCAAAGTAAGGGAAAGCTATTGATTGAAATGCTAAATGTTTTTACTGATGGTGTTGTTGAAGGTAAAAAAAAAAGAATCACATAAACCTTTTAGGGGCACTGGTGCAGCAATATTACTGAAATATCAATACATGAATGGGTCTTGTAGCACCATCATCAAATAAGTGTTCTGAATACTGTGCACACATGCACTTTCAAATCACCACGCCCCCAGCAACCATTCAAATGGACGAATGGACATTTCTAAGCAACTTGAGGAGTTCTGCCTTAATAAAGCACCCTTTAAAATAGCAATTAGCTTCCACAGAATGTAAACCATTAGGTACCCTCTCCTGAAAAGGAACCTTACAATATGGCTGCATATTTCACTGCTGTAAAAGGGAATTACATAATCCACAACACAGTATGAACTGCCTCTCAGTAAAGAACTGCCCATACTAAATGTAGAGGGAAGAAACTGTGTTTTGACACGTTACTCTTGAAATGCTTGGAAGACTTGCTTGAACACCTCTACTGCTTCACTTTAGCTTGATGAAGAGCCTGTTCGCGGCCTTACCTTCTCATATCACTACCTAACTGTCTGACACGCAGACGCTTAGCTAGCTACAGTATGTGGCCTGCAGAGGCTGTCTGTCTCACCTGTTCACTGCTGGGTGGTAGAGCGGCCGTCCATCCTGGGGGGAGAGGTAGCTGTAGGACGTTGATCCTGCCACCACACGGATTTTAAACAGCACTCTGGCATTCTGCAAGACGACCACAGGTGAAAAATGATGATTATTGAATGAATCAATATTGGCATTGCCACTGGAGTTAGGAGCAGGGACTAGAGTAATGTACAACTATGAGTGTACAGTATAATCAGGGATCCCACTGGTCTTGGTGGACTTGCATATGGTGATGGATAGCACAGTTCTTTGAATCCTAATTTGATGAATGCAATACCCTCTAAAATCCTGTCTGCACAGGACAGATCAAGGTTTGTAGTCAGTAAAATGTGCCCTATCATCTGATGTGGAGGTTGAATAATGATTTGTAAAGGCAACATCCCCCAGCAATAATATTCTTCGAATTGGCACTGTTTGTTACGGTCAAAACCGCACGGCAAGTCTCGGTCCATAAGACTCCTTAACAGCTAATCAAATGGTTACACAGACTACTTGCTTTGTCCCTCCCCCTCTTTTACACTGCTGCTACTCTCTGTTTATTTTCTATGCATAGTCACTTTAACTCTACATACATGTTCCTATTACCTCAATTACCTTGACTAACCTGTGCCCATGCACATTGACTCTGTACTGGTACCCCCTGTATATAGCCTCCACATTGACTTTGTACCGGTACCCCCTGTATTTTGCCTCCACATTGACTCTGTACTGGTACCCCCTGTGTATAGCCTCCACATTGACTCTGTACTGGTACCCCCTGTATATAGCCTCCACATTGACTCTGTACTGGTACCCCCTGTATATAGCCTCCACATGGACTCTGTACTGGTACCCCCTGTATATAGCCTCCACATTGACTCTGTACTGGTACCCCCTGTGTATAGCCTCCACATTGACTCTGCACTGGTACCCCTGTATATAGCCTCCACATTGACTCTGTACTGGTACCCCCTGTGTATATTTCTGTACTGGTACCCCCTGTGTATATTTTTTTAATTTTACCTTTATTTAACCAGGCAAGTCAGTTAAGAATAAATTCTTATTTTCAATGACGGCCTGGGAACAGTGGGTTAACTGCCTGTTCAGGTGCAGAACGACAGATTTGTACCTTGTCAGCTCGGGGGTTTGAAATCTCAACCTTCCGGTTACTAGTCCAACACTCTAACCACTAGGCTACACTGCCGCCCCCCTGTATATAACCTCCACATTGACTGTACTGGTACCCCCTGTGTATAGCCTCCACATTGACTCTGTACTGGTACCCCCTGTATATAGCCTCCACATTGACTCTGTACTGGTACCCCTGCGTATATAACCTCCACATTGACTCTGTACTGGTACCCCCTGTGTATATAACCTCGCTACTGTTATTTTACTGCTGCTCTTTTTTAACTTATCAATTTTTTACTTAACACTTATTTTTCTCTACATACATGTTCCTATTACCTCAATTACCTTGACTAACCTGTGCCCATGCACATTGACTCTGTACTGGTACCCCCTGTATATAGCCTCCACATTGACTTTGTACCGGTACCCCCTGTATTTTGCCTCCACATTGACTCTGTACTGGTACCCCCTGTGTATAGCCTCCACATTGACTCTGTACTGGTACCCCCTGTATATAGCCTCCACATTGACTCTGTACTGGTACCCCCTGTATATAGCCTCCACATTGACTCTGTACTGGTACCCCCTGTGTATAGCCTCCACATTGACTCTGCACCGGTACCCCTGTATATAGCCTCCACATTGACTCTGTACTGGTACCCCCTGTGTATATTTCTGTACTGGTACCCCCTGTGTATATTTTTTTAATTTTACCTTTATTTAACCAGGCAAGTCAGTTAAGAATAAATTCTTATTTTCAATGACGGCCTGGGAACAGTGGGTTAACTGCCTGTTCAGGTGCAGAACGACAGATTTGTACCTTGTCAGCTCGGGGGTTTGAAATCTCAACCTTCCGGTTACTAGTCCAACACTCTAACCACTAGGCTACACTGCCGCCCCCCTGTATATAGCCTCCACATTGACTGTACTGGTACCCCCTGTGTATAGCCTCCACATTGACTCTGTACTGGTACCCCCTGTATATAGCCTCCACATTGACTCTGTACTGGTACCCCTGCGTATATAACCTCCACATTGACTCTGTACTGGTACCCCCTGTGTATATAACCTCGCTACTGTTATTTTACTGCTGCTCTTTTTTAACTTATCAATTTTTTACTTAACACTTATTTTTCTTAAAACTGTATTGTTGGTTACGGTCTTGTAAATAAGCATTACACCTGTTGTATTCGGCACATGAGACAAATAACATTTGATTTGATTGGCTTGAGAAAACACAAAAGGAGATTACGAAAAGTTGTATGTCTTAGACAGAAAAATAGAGAAAATAACCAACAGCTAATGGGTCTGTTTGAAATACTGCCACCAGAGAGAAGATGAGCAACCAAGCATTCAAATCAATACATTGGAGAGTTCATAGTTCCAAACCACAAAGCCTCTGAATATCTTTGATAGGCTTGGGTCCCGGTACCAAACTTGGAGGATGCTAGGAAAGGGTTGGTCTTTCTAAATGAGTCATCATTAAGATTTGTGTTAGTTTTCGCCTCATCTCTGTGAGATATGGGGCGGCAGGGTAGCCTAGTGGTTAGCGCGTTGGACTGGTAACCGAAAGGTTGCAAGTTCAAATCCCCGAGCTGACAAGGTACAAATCTGTCGTTCTGCCCCTGAACAGGCATTTAACCCACTGTTCCTAGGCCGTCATTGAAAATAAGAATTTGTTCTTAACTGACTTGCCTAGTAAAATAAAGGAAAAAATAAAAATAAATATACAGGAGAAACTGTTCTAGTTTGGAAGGTACTACCAGGAACACAATCAATAAAAATAAAATATATATATATATATTTGCCTAGTTTCACAGGTTAATTTCAATGTGAAACACCCAAAAATCCCAAAGATAATCACCATCCTTAGGCTTGTTTCAATTGCATTTGAAAAATCGAGAAAAAAATGTGTTTTTTTTTTACTCAGAGACCTGCTGGGATTGGATGTTCTGCAGTGCTTTGCAGAAAATGAAATTGATTTCCTCTCCTTCAAATGAATTCCTGTGAGTTGCTGGCTGGATTCCAGGATAAACAACAACACTGATTCTTGTGAAGAGGAGAGAACCAAAAATAGGTGGTGAAGGCATTATGTAAGTAGGAGAACACTGAACCGACTCGTCCTGAAAGGATTGAAACACTACAGTCCTGAAAATACTGTAAATATTGCAAAGATGTGCAAGGCATTTCCTATTTCTACGATGGCTGTTGCTGCGAGTGTGAAAATGTTGACTTTCCATGTCAGAAACAAACTAAAGTAAATGAATCAGTTAATAACATAATAGCATGGTTTTGAAATCCATTCGGCGTAAATCATATAAGATCGACAAAACCTTTCCATTATTATAGCAGGATAATAATGGGATGGATGCAGTTTCTCCTGTCATCCTGATGGAGGCAGCTCCCATCTGTCCAAACAGCCCTATCAGGGTTTGTTTAACACTTCAAAAGAGAAATTCATTAGTCCATTGTTAATACAGTCCCAGAATCTTTTGCATGTCAGTAGTCAAGTTTTAAAGTAGCAAAGTGTCACTTGGCACATCACCATGATGATGTGGAACATGGTTATTCTGACTTTCAGGGGTGGTCAGAAGGGGTGGTCTGTCCCACATTTTCAGATATTGTACTGTTGCTGGTGGTCTGAAGGGTTGTGTTCCCACCCATACAGGACATCTACTTGAAACGGTGCCTGAGGAAGTCCAGCAGCATCGTCAAGGATCCCACACACCCCAGACATGAGCTGTTCACTCCCTTACCGTCCGTCAGACGGTATCAAAGCATAAGGTCTGACACCAAGAGGCTCAGAGAGGGTTTCTATTTTTTACCCCCTTTTTCTCCCCAATTTTGATCTTGTCTCATCGCTGCAACTCCCCAACGGGCTCAGGAGGCGAAGGTCGAGTAATGCGTCCTCCGAAACATGACCCGCCAAAGCGTGCTTCTTAACACATGCCCACTTAAACACACGCGCGCTCACAAACGTACGCACACACACACACACAGCCAATTGCTGCAATCAGACTCTCAAATACTATCGCTAATACTGCACAATTTCAACACTTCCCCCCTAATCCCCCCTTTCTCTGATACATGTTTAAATATTGGACTATAAATTGTGCTTTCCTGTATTATACTTATTCTAAAATGTGTATTCTATTTTCCTGAGCCAATTACTTGTTGTTCTTATTGTTATCTTTAATTATTTCTTATTGTTGTAAGGGTTTTCCTCTGGTGAAGGAAAAGCGGACCAAAATGCAGCGTGGTGGTTATTCATGTTCTTTAATAAAAGGAACTAGACATGAAATAACTAACAAAACAATGAATGAACGAAAACCTAAACAGTCCTATCTGGTGAAAACACAGAGACAGGAACAATCACCCACAAACACACAGTGAAATCCAGGCTACCTAAATATGGTTCCCAATCAGAGACAATGACTAACACCTGCATCTGATTGAGAACCATATCAGGCCAGACATAGAAATAGACAAACAAGACATCCAACATAGAATGCCCACTCAGATCACACCCTGACCAACCAAAACATAGAAACATACAAAGCAAACTATGGTCAGGGTGTGACAATTGTCCAGAAGGAACCTGCAAGTAAGCATTTTGTTGTTACCATGTGTACATATGACTAATAAAACTTTAAACTTGAGTGAACGGGAAAATGGATGTCCTTAAATGGATGTCCTTAAATGGATGTCCTTAAATGGATGTCCTTAAATGGATGTCCTTAAATGGATGTCCTTAAATGGATGTCCTTAAATGGATGTCCTTTAATGGATTGCCAAAAGGGGGAGCCACTACTCCTCTACTCCTCTTGATGCATTTGGATTGACATTATTTTATGAACAAAATTGAAACGATGAAAAAAGACATCTTTTGCAAAGGTATACAGAATGACAATACTAATGAGGAATTATATGTCGAAAGCTGCTATGGGACTGTACATTAGGATGCCGTGTGGGCATACAGTTCAACACAGACCTGTCATGGGGTAACCTAGAATAAAGACACTAGATCTAAATTCTAGGACGTCGGGGGAATAACCAGACCTCATAAAGGAATCTGTGAGGCCTGCAGTTTGTCTAAATACCCTAGAGTCTTGAAGAGGGTTTTTCTATATTTGTGCTCAACCTGAGATAACGAACACAGAACACATGAAGTGCTCTTATGACTGCTCCAACTGCAATGCCAGAATGGTTGAAAATGGAAGAAGAATGGATTTCCCACTGGGTCACACTGTCCTCTATAAATGCATGTGTAAAGCAGCTACATATTTGAGGTCCTAGTGTTTATTGCATTACCCTCTGGCAGCTTTCCATGCCGTCTCAGATGTGTTTTGTGAACACATTCACTTAGAATACCTCAACCTTCCCAAAGTCTTCAAAGTGAATTACCTGTCAAAAGCTTGAAACGAAAGTTGACAAAAGTGGACCTGAAATTTGTTTTCCTCTCATCTAGTACTTAGCCACTTTGTTTAAGCCCTGTTTTCTGCCTAGCATGATAGACTTGTGTCTACATGCAAAGACCACCCATGCCACACACAGATACAGTATATACCCGTGTGTGTGTGTGTGCATCCCACCCACTGCGGGCTGCAGTCTAAGAATGTGTGAAAAGCACTGGTGTGTGTGTGAAGCAGAAAGAGGCTCAGCTCAGTTGTGTGTGTGTATGTGCGTGTGTGACAGGTGTGTGAGAAGTTATGAGTAAGTGAGAGGGAAAATGAACAAATAAGCAACAACGTTTGTTCTGGCTCTGAGTAATGTCACACCCTGTCAGAATGACTGTTGTGTAGATAAGAAGAAAAACACAGCTAAAACTCAACACCACGCAACACTACACCTCTGAGCTTCTACCTGTCTCAGCCAGAACGCTGCAAGAGGCAAGAGGAGACCAAACAATACTGAATTAGACACAATAGTTGTTATAGTAGCACATGCACTCCAAGAGAAAATCATTGCTTTCAGTTTCTTTCAGTTTCTTACAGTTTTAAATCTACCTGGGTTAATTACTGCTTGTGTTAAGAGAACATTATGATTTGGTAGATAGCAACACTATTTACACGTGAGAATAATGTTCTGATGCTTTCCCATTACAATCTAAGCACTGACGGATTTCTGCTTAATCCCTCACGTATTACCATAACATCATCTGTCTGATCATCTGTCTGTAAAATGGTGTGTCTCTGTGTGACAAATATCCATTCTCCATTCCACATTCTCCATCTTCAATTAAATCTCATCAGTTCCCCATCCTCACAGAGTGTGTCACTGTGAGGACATCATGTAGTGTCATGAATTACAGCTGTGAGTCTGAGCCACAGCCTGCTCGAGGAGGGGTGCTGTTATTCTCTAATTATACACAGTCACCAGCACCATGTCATCTGAATGGTTAGCGTAGCATACGTAGCATGTCACCCTGTCTGCTCGAGTGAGCAGCTCCATGCTGACTGAGATGCCAGGCAACGGAGAGGCAACATCAGGATCCAATGAGGCAGACTGACTGGCTTACTGCCACTGCTGCTATTGGACTCCATTGCTGTGGTCTAAAATTAGATAAGGGTAGAAAATCCACTTTTGGAAGTAAGTGATTGCTGCCATAAACCACAGGTTGACTCGTATCTGTCCTTTCAAGCTCTAGAGAATTGTATTTTTTTGGCAAACCATACATTTGGATGTCTCTCTCTTGGCTGAGGTAAGCTCCTTACACTGATTTTGTAAGCTAGACTTTAATTAAATAGCCAACTGGAGGTTTAAAAAAGGACAGGATAAATCCAATACAGAGAATTACTGAGAGTTTAACACTCTTACATTCTTCCTTCATGGCATCTCTGTCTCTCCTTCTCCCTTCACGGAATGCTAACCTGTCTTTTTTTTTCTCTCCCTAAAACATTAGGACCCTTTAGCAAACAGACAGACAGACAGACAGACATGTAGTCTGGTGGCCATGCAGCCGCCTGACAGTCAGCCACTAACTGGAAAGCTGTTTGACGACATGATTAACATCATGCTATGTTGCGCTGAACCGCAATCAGATGTCCCACAGCTGGGCGCATTTAAGCAGACTGTTTTTTTTTGCATTTGTATCATTACATGTTTTTCCGATGTTCTGCAGTTGTCCCAACAAAGGTGGAGACAATGCAAACAAGCCACTTGGTTTAGATCTTCCAGCAAGACAATAACCCCAAGCACACATCAAAATCTACAAAGAAATGAATTGGCCATAAAATCAATATTTTGTAATGGCCATCTCAGTCTCCAGACTTGAAACGCATTGAAAACCTGTGGTTTGAATTCAAGAGGGCAGTCCGTAAGCACAGACAAAGGTTATTAAGGATCCAAATGGATTCTGTATGGAGGAATGGTCTAAGATCCCTCCCAATGTGTTCTCCAACTCATAGAAGGCTCAGTGCCGTTATCCTCACGAGGTGAGGAATTGAAAGGTATTGAAAACAGCGGTGTCAATAATTTAGACGCCTAACTTTTTGAGAAAAAACATATTACTTGTAAGACAAAATCATTTTTTTTCTGAGCAATTGTATTAGTATAAAATAATATAATAAAAAAATGTAGCATACAATATAGCTCAGTATTTGATTTATATATTTTATACAGTAATTTTTGCTCATCTTTATCAAGGGGGTCAATGTTTTTGAACCTGACTGTATATGCATATACCGTAAGGTAGTTTTGGTTAGGTGTTTTTTTTTATACTCAAGAGGTAGCCCATACTGCACTAGAAGACAAGGCATAGAGAGATATAACAGAAAACACACTAGCCCAGGGTTAAAGGTTAGCGTTGGAGAGTCGCTGAGCCATTAGCTGTGTGTCAGCTATGGTCTTCCAGTGTTGTACCTGGGCCTGTGCTCCGTTGATCATCAGGTAGTAGAGCTTGCTGAGGATGCTCTGCTGCAGCTGGTCCCAGGAGATGGAGCGGTCCTCCCTCATCAGGAACGGCGGTCCAAACCTGAGGAGCAGATGGGAACACATGAAGACCATTCAGTCAGAAGAGATAGGATCTTAGACAGTTATCAATGGGATTCGTGAAGTGAACTGATCAAAAAATGTAATTTCATTGATGAGGATGTTTGTGGTCAACTAACATTTCATTGACCTAAATGACTGTTTATTCAATGTACAGTGAGTGAAAGAGTAGAGTACACATCCTGCATTCAATTCTCCCACTGTCATATAGGCAGAACCACACTAGCCCTGCTTAGGTCGCTGGTTTCTTACTAGTCTTCAGGCCCCCTTCTCCTATCGTCACGGATGACACTCAACCTATTTAATCACCATTATACCAGAGCTCTGCATCAGAGCTGAAGGATCACATGATGCCTTCATTAAACGGTACCTCAGATTAAGGCCATGTCTCTGTCATAAACTCCTCATCTCTAACTAGGAGAGGCTGAGGCTCACACACATCATTGAGAGATTCGTCACAGGGTTAATCAAGTTGCATCTCAACGATCTATCAAATTAAGATTAAATATTTTCCTCAGTGTACGTCAATCTGGCAGGTAACACGACCCAGAGCTGAATATTTAGCAAATATTTCTCTGGCCTTCACTACAACATTTTGCTTGATTAGGTCGACGTGAAAGTGCATGAACCCTATCAAAATGTATTTCTCATCTGAGTCTTAAAGTAAAATATTGATTCTGTGTTAATTCAATACTCATCATAGTTTCATGAAGGGTTGTCCCATTAACTCATGGAAACCATGTAGATACTCAAGGTACATTACGTTATCGCTAACACTGTTCAACATTGTTACCATTAATGTCATTGTCCTCCATTCAACATACTGTACTTTCCACGGGTTGTTGTGTAATTGCAGACCCACATTCCATGGTCACTATGAGCAACAGCTGCAACAACCAGGACAAAGAGATTACAACAAATTTTCTGTGCTTTGAGGTGTTTGTTCCTTTATTTCCAGGACTTGGTATGCTGTTCAGATCATCGGCCCATAGTCTTGTCAAGCCCTCTCTCTATGGCAGGCCCTGGTACACAGTACTACCCCTCTCTCTTCACCCGAGAATGATGCAAGATTGGAAGTATGTCAAATTGGCTTACAGACGTGTCAATGTTCATCCCACAATGATCTCCACACACTCCACACAGGCACCGTTTTAGCAGTAGACTTGTAAAGTCTTGAGCTACTACAACAGTCTTGTGAGTTGTCTCTGAAGCAATGGTGTGCTTTATTTGTCTTAGTGTACACAGAAAAGACAGCCAGAACAAATTGTCCACTCAGACTGATGGATTTAAGATGTGAGTGTTGATCGTCAGATGATCACTCTGATAGTTCTGTGTGGGATCATCCATCTAGAACAAAGGCAGCTGTGAGGACTAGCGCATGGCCAAGCCTGCCAACGTCATAACAAAGGCAGCTGTGAGGACTAGCGCATGGCCAAGCCTGCCAACGTCATAACCAAGGCAGCTGTGAGGACTAGCGCATGGCCAAGCCTGCCAACGTCATAACAAAGGCAGCTGTGAGGACTAGCGCATGGCCAAGCCTGCCAACGTCATAACCAAGGCAGCTGTGAGGACTAGCGCATGGCCAAGCCTGCCAACGTCATAACCAAGGCAACTGTGAGGACTAGCGCATGGCCAAGCCTGCCAACGTCATAACCAAGGCAGCTGTGAGGACTAGCGCATGGCCAAGCCTGCCAACGTCATAACCAAGGCAGCTGTGAGGACTAGCGCATGGCCAAGCCTGCCAACGTCATAACCAAGGCAGCTGTGAGGACTAGCGCATGGCCAAGCCTGCCAACGTCATAACCAAGGCAGCTGTGAGGACTAGCGCATGGCCAAGCCTGCCAACGTCATAACCAAGGCAGCTGTGAGGACTAGCGCATGGCCAAGCCTGCCAACGTCATAACCAAGGCAGCTGTGAGGACTAGCGCATGGCCAAGCCTGCCAACGTCATAACCAAGGCAGCTGTGAGGACTAGCGCATGGCCAAGCCTGCCAACGTCATAACCAAGGCAGCAGAATGGAGCGTAGCTGGGGTAGTGGTGCGATAACAATCCAAAGACATACTACAGAAATACACAGAATTTGCTCCATTGAGACAGACCTTTTCAGAGGACAATTTCACAAATATTTTCTGAAGAAATGAATCGTCATGATAACTAACCCCTGATTAACTAAGAGTAGCACACACAGCTTTAAGAGGGTGCATAAATTATAAAGATTACACAGATCAAAATTGAATAATTTGGGTTCATCTCAGGGCAAGAGCCTAAAAAACAACAACCAGCTAGCACATAACATTCTGAGAACCATATGTTTCTTAGAGCTTGGTGAGAGCATGCTTGTCCTATGGTTATTTTGTATACAACCTTCCCACAACTTTCTGGGAAACTGGAACATTCTCAGCACATATAAGGAACTTGACAAAACTTTATTTTCTTGGTATTTCATTACTTTAACAGAAAGTTTCCTAAAAGTTCAAACATGTTTACATTTCATTTCAATTCTGGTAATGTTCTACTGTAGGAACATTGCTCAACTGGTTTGACATTGGGAATATTCTGAAATAGTTCAGAGAACATAAAAAAAAATTGTAAGTACTTCAGCATAATGTTTCATCATGGTTCTATCTAAAGTCATGTTCTCTAATTGTTCCAAGAATGTTAAGAAACAATGTTCTTCTGTGGGAATTTCTGTACATTAGCATAACGTTTCCTACAGGTTTCATCATGGTTATATTTAAAGTCATGTTCTCACATTTTTCAGAGGGAGGTTTACAAAAACTTTCCATAAAAACCACAGAAAACTAGTAATGTTTAGAGAACTTTCTACGAATGTTATTTAAAAACATATATATTCTGTTCTCAGCATTAACAAAACTCTATCCTCTATCTTGTTAAGTATGTTCAGGTGCATTGGCCACACCCACTCATTGGCCTGATCATAATGAGTGCTTGTTTCAGATGAAATGGGGTATGTTTGAATAGACTAAAATTAATAGCTTATATTTTGTATGTGTAAAAAAAACATGGCATGCTAGCTCAATCCTGGTGGTGCAGTGGACTAATTCCATGGATAGAGAAAAGAAGATTATATACTGGACAAAAAGCTTATTTCTCTCAAATTTTGTGAACACATTTGTTTACATCCCTGTTCGTGAACCTTTCTCCTTTCCTAAAATAATCCATTGACCTGACAGGTGTGGCATATCAAGAAGCTGATTAAACAACATGATCATTACACAGCAGTACCTTGTGCTGGGGACAATTAAAGGCCACTCTAAAATGCACAATTGTGTCACACAACACAATGCCACAGATGTCTCAAGCTTTGAGGGAGTGTGCAATTGGCATGCTGACTGCAGGTATGTCCACCAGGGATTTTGCCAGAGAATTGAATGTTTATTTATCTACCATAAGCCGCCTCCAACATCATTTTAGAGAATTTGACAATATGTCCAACCAGCTTCACAACCGCAAACCACATGTAACCACAACAGACCAGGACCTCCACATCCAGCTTCTTCACCTGTGCGATTGTCTGAGAACAGCCTCCCGGACAACTGATAAAACTGAGGAGTATTTCTGAAAGTTTGAAAAGAAGTTATTCAAAAACCTCAAAATAACATATAATTTCTGTTCTCAGAGCATTAATAAAAACTCCCAGGAAAACTTTCAAGGAACCAGAGTAAAATATTCTCCGAACCTCCCTGCAACCTAAAAATAAACGTTCCCAGAACAGGCGAAATGTTCCCTTCTGTTCTCAGAACGTTGAGAAAACATTCCTTTTTACCAGTCACAAAACGTATGGCTTTGTTCCCAACCATTGTGAAACCAAAAACATACATTCACTAACCCACAACTTCCAAGGAACCACATTTTCTAGCTGCGCAGTCTTTGGAATAAATTGCAAAAATAATGCAAGAGCTCATATCTCTTAATAATAATTTCACGCTTATGGCAGAGTCAGATTTATTTTCATCTGTCAGACCAAAACAAATGAGTAAGTTATTTGATCCAAAAAACATCTGACACTTGTGATAAGATCATCCAATGGAGACTATGAAATGTGTCAGAATTCCCACTGATCCGCATCGCATCTCTCTCCTCAACAGGCAGTTTGTCTGCATGGAAATAAGACACAGCATCAATATGGGTCACATTATGATTTGTTTGTCCTGTCCCACACTGTGCATAATGATGGGATCACCAGGAAAGAAACATCTAAGCAAATGCAAAATACATGAAATCAATATGGGTGAGGTGGCCTGCTACAAACAGGACTGGATTTCAGACTATTATGTCTAGCAATCTTGCTTTGAACGATCTCAGCGAGGAACTCACATCTAAAGCATGCCGTGTCCAGAGATGATATGGATTAGACAGCAAGCTCTTAGCTCTTTTACTACGTTATATGGAATCGTTTTAAGGAGGTCATACCAAGGATAATTTAGCTATTTGATCTAGAATTTTATTTGGCCTTACTGCTATTAGCCCATACAAATGCTTTTAATAACAGATTCACTACTTGGAACAACAGATAGTGCCCAACAAATTCCAAAGGAAGTTTGTTCGGAAATGTCTGTCCTGCATCTATGATAGGTATTTAACCCCTTAATTTTGGCACTGAACAGTCTCCATATATACTGTAATTCCATCATTTTTTTCAACTGGTACCGGGAGACCTTCAGACAACTCTTGTTGTGGGCAACTGACACGTACGTGAGAGTCTCAGCTTTCAAGAGGGGTCATATTAGTGTGTAGACCACCAAACTGCTCAGACGTAACAGACAGAAGCTGGCAAATCAGCTGTACCGAATTCAGATGACTTTGAAGACATGTGTCGGGGTTGTAGAGCAAAACAGACAACACCATCGTGTTCGTGAAAGTCTCATGTTTTGTTCGGACGCTACAGACGATTTTGTGAGAAGACCAATTGTCGCTCTAGTGCTGTTACCTATCACTGCAGATGCGGAAGGGAGACACCGGCGGAGACGCATCCAATGCAAAATGACTGACATCTCTAGTTTAAACTGTTTTATTTTACTAATTAGATCCATCAAGAAGGTCTTCAAAAATATATTCACTCACTTCGGAGTTGACGGTTAAACAAAGCAATGACACTGAAATTAAGATTTCACGCTGTGCTGGTTAGAGGAATGTACCTGCAAAACCTATTCCCTGTAGGACAATAAGAAAAAGACAAAGAGTACAATCCACATGTAATTTTCTCTGCACACAAATATCTTCACCCTTCACCTGATGAGACAGAGACAGGTCTGAGCCCACTTGGGCACACACTGGTTGAATCAACATTGTTTAAAGGTAATTTTTCAACGAATTGTGGCGTGGAATAAACCTGGAAATATATTGGATTTAAAAATAAAAAATAAAAAAAGTAATCAACCAGTACTGTTTTCATCTCATTTCAACCAACATTGAAATTAGGGTAAGACAACTTAAATGCATTGACTTGACTTGACTAGCAGGTGCTTACATCAATCTAATTTCAACATAATCATCAGAACTATGTATACGTTGAAATTGCGTTGAAACTTCTAGTTTTTTTCTTCCTATATTGAAATTATGTTGAATTTTAGATTTGATTGGACATATTTTATTTTATATTGTTTCAATATCAGTGCGATCAAGTCCACCATCCAGATGCCTACCTCTGTGTACCCTGCTAAGCTTGGGAAACAAGCTGTGTTTGTTTCAGCTGAGCTATCATGTCAACACATTTAGACATTGATCAGCTTTCATACTCTTTTGTGTAGACTACCTCAATAACATAGAATAGTTGAAAGTAACTCCTCTAACTTCTCATACCCAAGCTGTATGTGAAAGTACATTCAGAGTGAGCTTGGGTTCATGTCGGCTACATTGACATCTGATTTGCCCAACAAAGGACACCATCATTTCAACGGGTAGCTAGGTATACTATCATTCATCCATGGTTGATTGGATTTTTGGAAGTTTAGAAGTAGTTACCATTAGCCCTGTAAATAGGATTCCAAATCCATGATAATAATAAAACACTTTTACCTTTGGATATTGTCTTGTATATGAAGAAAGGTTGGTTGATTTAAAAAAAAATGTTTGTTATTAAAATGTTGGATTCACGTCTCCATCTCAACAAAAAATGAGTTTACAGTGTTAACACTAATATGCGAGAATAATATTTTGTGAACCAATGTTTCATTTTGGCGTTATAAGGTTGGCAACAAAATGGAAAATTGTTGTGGATATGTGTTGCAGCTCAAATCGACTACAAAATCCACATGCAATGCTTTCTTTATGGGCTGGCTGGCTAGGTAGCTAGCTATCAAACAAGAAAACATAGCTCCACACAATAATACCAATATCAGCATGTGCAGTAGCTAGTTAGCTGTAAAATCGCCTTAAAAAACTGCACCATCAATTTAGGAGTCTACAATCTCAGCATGTTCAACCTGTAGATCGATGTGCCCCACATAGTGGAGTCTGACATTCTCAACTGTAGATATACTTTTGAGGAGATGGGAAACGTTGCACATGCTATGTCTATGGTACAGACCGGTGTATTCTGGGCGATCTGGGACAAGGAACACACTCCTTTAAGGAGTGAATATCTTCACCCTTCACCTGTCAATTGGGCGCTAGCTCAAAAAATCAACTCTAGCACTAATTTCGTCAACAAGAAGTACAACATTACACATATTTCCGAGATGTGAGAAAATTAACTTGCTACCTGTAATATCGTATAGCTTTGGAATCGTGACATTACGTGCTTTAGATGAAAATAGGCACATTTCTCGACATATACACTGATTTTGAGAAGGGATTGCGTGAAGATTAGTTTAGCAACCGTGTGACACAGCATGACAACGTCAACGCGAATGGTCGACAGTCTGCTGAGTGGGGCGTTATACGTTCCTTCATTCCTTTCTTTCATATCTCTGGCAACGGCAACATGCAATGCACCCTGGATTATACTACCCAAGAGGCAGACAAATAGGGAAAATGGGCTAGACCCTCTGTTAAATAAAACATTTCTCGAGGTAGGAATATTGCAAAAAATATAACAAATGGCTCATTTAAGAGAAGACATCCTCCCGTGTTATGACATCGGCCAGTATTGAAATGTAACATGTATGATAGACGTTTTCACCATCTAAAAGTCCTATTCCAGTGTAGTGAGAGTGACTTTACCACAGTGCTACGTCATACCGGACGGATTTCTGCCTGCTTGAACGCCAATAACTCAGACACACATGAAAACATGAAAGGACCATGGGAATTAATAGATCACTCAGGGATGCACAAAAACAATATAACATTCAAAATGGGTGAACCTTTCCTGTTTTACACACATTTTTATGTTTACAACTCTGGTTGAAATGAGATGAAAACAGTACTGGTTGATTACTTTTTTCAAATCCAATGTATTTTCCAAGTTGAGTCCACATCACAATACGTTGACAAATTATGTTGAAACAACGTTGATTGGTTGTGAAGTTTGACATCTGACACCAGTGTGTGGTGCCCAGTGGGAGGGTTAATCAGCAATGTTGAAGCATGGTAGAATTCTGAGAGACACTAAGCCTTCTGGATGGGATTGGATTTCTCATGTCCGACTCTGTGAGGTCTCCTGAGCGATTATTGATCCCACCACTGCTGCCGGGCTGGATGTCTGATGGATTACTCCATCGTGTCAGATGTCAAACTTCACAACCATTCAGTTGGAGACTCGCCTCTCAATTAGATTGACAAGAAACTCTTAGAGGCGGCTGTGACTCATTGACTGTGGCTCATTCAACTGTCACATGAGATAGTAGAGGCCTTTCTGTGCTGCATATGTGCTTCCCCATTGACATTACAGTCGTGAGATGTTTTCCTGCTGACCCAAAGTCGAATGAAAAGCCTATATTTAGAAATTACTAATGACCTTATGTTATAACTGTAACTTTCTCTTTCACTTCTGAGTGACAGTATGAAGAGGTGAACAACACCAACCGCCCCTTAGACCCCAGAGTGTGTTTGAAACAGTCACCTAACCTGACAGCCTGCTGGGCATTCCAGGCGGCGTTGCACACCAGCAACAGGATCTTCACTGGCACACCATGGTTCAGGAACTCTGTTGACAAAGTTCCAGATGGAGGTAGCCTTTGACCTTCGGGCCCGGAGGAGTACGGTGAGGACGGCAGGCTGTGGTGGTACCCTGCAGGAGAGGAGGAAAGAGGGAGGAGACAAGAGGGGGGGGGGGGGGGTGAAGGAAAGTTATATATAAGACTTGGCGAGACATTCTATTTAGGGAGGAGTTAACCAGAAGGGAGAACAGATGGAGCGGGCGCTGCAGACTCTCCCAGTAGGATGGTCTTATCTGATGAAGCTTTTCACTCCTGGTGGGTGCCAGCACTTCTCACCAGCTAACTTCTCTTCCCTCACACTGTGGAGTGTGACTGAGCAAAAGCCTGATGAAATTACAGCACTCACAGACATTAGCAGATGCTGTGTTACCAACCTACTAACCTCATCCCCAGGCTATTGCGCACAGCGCATATAAGCCTGGGATATCAACCACTCAAAGTTGGCCTTAGTGGGAGTGACCATGGAATTATATGCGAGTGATTCTATGGCAAAGTATTTGTCATCATTTCATTTTAGCGAATCACATGTGCTTGTGGTGTGGTGTGCTTGTGGTGCTCTGTGCTTGTGATGTACTAGCATAAGGGGGAGCGTTAGGGGGAAGGTGTTGTGGGAGATGATTGGTTGGTAGATTAGTTAGATTAAGCCAATGCCTATGTGCCAGGAGTTTCTCCCAGCTCTATGATTTGGCCAAGTTTGATGCGCTGGTCCACCAGACTCTACGCACATTTTTGCAGGAGTGTCTGGGAACGAGATTACCAACCTACAGACAATGCCAACCCATCAGGCGGCATTGGCACCCCAAAACACTTGGTGATAAATCACATGGTAAATAGGACTGTAGACAGAAAGGAGCAGCTATTGATTGGCCCAGAGACAGTGTTCTCCCAAAACCACAGCGTTGTATTAAACGCCGCTGTTTTACACCCATCCAGCTCACAATGAATCATCGCCAACGGTGAATGTCACGCTTGAAGGTCCCAAAGCCGCCAAATATCCCACCATTCAATCCAGCCACACCACAGGTCTAATACCAGGATATAGGAGAGTGAAGGAATGCATGGAAACAAAGACCTATTCAGTATCAATCAGACACTTCATGTAAACAGCTCTGATATGATAGAGCCCTGACCCGAGAGTGAACATAATGAGGAAGAGTATTACTGCCCTTCATTTATTCATGTTCAACTAATGAAGCAGCTGATCAAACTCTCTTCAATCATGGTCTGCAATTTACATAAGTGTTGACCTCTGATCGCTGTGAGGATGATTTATGTAAAGAAGCCCTTCTTTAATGACTGTTGAAACCTTCAGAATTCAAATCAAATCAAATGTATTTATATAGCCCTTCTTACATCAGCTGATATCTCAAAGTGCTGTACAGAAACCCAGCCTAAAACCCCAAACAGCAAGCAAGCAATCCCTAGAAAGGCCAAAACCTAAGAAGAAACCTAGAGAGGAACCAGGCTATGAGGAGTGGCCAGTCCTCTTCTGACTGTGCTGAATTCAGCAGTAAAATGCAGAGGTCACCTCATGGACTGTCCCCAAGTGATTGATGCTAGGTGGGACGAGGACTCTCATCAGTCATTAAATCAAAGTGTATTTCTTTATATTTGGAAATGTATTCAGAAATGTATTGTTTCAAGACATCTCCCCCAAGGTCTTTTCACTGGTCATTAAATTACAACCAGTTTCCTACCTTTAGGTTGATGTCAGCTTTTCAGAATGACGGAGGGGGAGTGTCAAAATAGCCCACGGCAGATTCCTCTAGATACACAGAAACTTCAACTTGTACACACACGCACGCACACAAATGTAATTTAATATGCCTGTTGATTGTAGTCTCCTGTCATGAGTGATATGACTCTCTATAAGATAATGGAATAGTTGTGTATTCACTTTCCTGTAGTCTAGGGTTACGTCTGAGAAACGTTTTAATTATCAATTCCCTGACAGATGAGAAGGACAGGATGAGCCAGCTTGAACACTGTGAAAGCCAGTAATTAAACACCTCTGCCCTCAAAGAGATACACTTCAATGACTGGATTAGCATGGTCAGGTGTTGACTGGTTCTGAGAAAGCCGTAAAGCCCTATAGCGAAGACGGACACCAAACTGACCACATACCGAGACTGAGACGTCAGTGATTACTAGGGCGGTGGCGTCATGAAATTTTGTCAGCCGGTGATTGTCAAGCAAATAACTGCCGGTCTCACGGAAATTGACCATTAATTAACATAAACACATTCAGCATCTCCTGGCTTCCACGCATAGCCTATAAGCCACTGATACAGACCTTTGGAACATTTATATTTTTAAAAGTCTATTAAATCCATAGCCTACACCATCACAATAAATCCATTATGTATTTTAGACAGGTCTAAAGAAACAGGATATGAAGAAAATGTAGTCTATTTCAGAAGAACAGAATAGCATACCCTTTGTCCTTATGTTAGGTCCTGATCTGGCTATGCCATATGGCTGTGGGCTACACTAGTTCATTTAGCAGACAAGATTCGCTTAGAATTTCGTGGCATTATTTCATAGTATGAATAAAATCGAAAATATATTTTCTCTAAAGAATTTCTGAGGGAGCGCGCACATCCGGCTATTCAGTGTTGAGCGGTTAACAAGGAAACAGGTCTTCCTAAATGCTTAATTTAGAGTTATTTATGCAACTGTAGTTGTGATAAAAACATATAGAACAAGGTTTGTATTTTTAATACAAGACTGCATGCTGCCACTAATAATGATTTGAAAAAAGTCACATGAAAGGCATGAGCTCTGCTTTGTCATTTGCGCAGGCGGTGCACATTTAATCAAATCAAATGTTATTCGTCACATGCCCCGAATACAACAGGTGTAGACCTAACAGTGAAATGTTTACTTACGAGCCCTTAACCAACAATGCAGTTTTAAAAAATACAGATAAGAATAAGAAATAAAAGTAACAAGTAATTAAAGAACAGCAGTAAAATAACAATAGCGAGACTATATACAGGGGGTACCGATACACAGTCAATGTACATGTAGGTAGAGTTATTAAAGTGATGATAGATGATAACAACAGAGATTAGCAGTGTGTAAAAGAGGGGGGGCAATGCAAATATTCTGGGTAGTCATTTGATTAGATGTTCAGGAGTGTTATGGCTTGGGGGTAGAAGCTGTTTAGAAGCCTCTTGGACCTAGACTTGGCACTCCGGTACCACTTGCCATGCAGTAGCAGAGAGAACAGTCGAAGACTAGGGTGGCTGGACCTTTGACAACTTTTAGGGCCTTTCTCTGACACAGCCTGGTATAGAGGTCCTGGATGGCAGGAAGCTTGGCCCCGGTGATGTACTGGGCCGTACGCACTACCCTCTGTAGTGCCTTGCGGTCGGAGGCGGAGCAGTTGCCATTCCATGCAGTGATGCAATCCGTCAGGATGCTCTCGATGATGCAGCTGTAGAACCTTTTGAGGATCTGAGGACCCATGCCAAATCTTTTCAGTCTCCTGAGGGGGAATAGGTTTTGTTGTGCCCTCTTCATGACTGTCTTGGTGTGCTTGGACCATGTTAGTTTGTTGGTGATGTGGACACCAAGGAACTTGAAGCTCTCAACCTGCTCCACTGCAGCCCCGTCGATGAGAATGGGGGTGTGCTCGGTCCACTTTTTCCTGTAGTCCACAATCATTTCCTTTGTCTTGATCACGTTGAGAGGTTGTTGTCCTGGCACAACACGAGGGAACACGAGGGAGAGGTTGTTGTCCTGGCACCACACAACCTCCTCCCTATAGACTGTCTCTCATTCACAATTTGACAAGCACTTGATAATGCCTCGGATTTATTGCCGTCATCCCCTTTGTGTGGCCGTAATTCCTCTAAAAAAATCCATGTCTTTTGAGGCCAGTGGCCGTTGTGCCCTTGGGGTGAATATAATAATTATAATTCCCTTCTCCCGGCTGCATGCTCTGAAACACCTCTCACTCTCATGGCTTTCTCAGATAGCTCAACTCTTATTTGCCAATAACCGTCACGTGATCTATCACACCCTGATCTGTTTCACCTGTCTTTGTGATTGTCTCCACCCCCCTCCATGTGTTGCCCGTCTTCCCCAGTATCCCCTGTGTATTTATACCTGTGTTCTCTGTTTGTCTGTTGCCAGTTCGTCTTGTTTGTTCAAGTCAACCAGCGTTTTGTCTCAGCTCCTGCTTTTCCCCGTCTCTCTTTTCTCACCCTCCTGGTTTTGACCCTTGCCTGTCCTGCCTGACCACTCCGCCTGCCCCTGACCCTACCTGCGGCCCGGTACCGTTGCCCCACCTCTGGTTTACTATGCATGCCTGCCTTGCCTGTCTATTAGCTGCCCCCGCTGGTAAATTAACATATTGTTTATTCGACGTGGTCTGCGTCTGGGTCTTACCTTCATACTTGATAGTGATCGGATCTTTTTCTCAAGCTACAAGTGAAGACAGACAAATCAGTGACGCCAATTCCGACTCGCACATTGAAGATATTAGAAGAACTGTCCATATTTACTTTTCGAGTAGGCCTAATGAACAGCAAAAGCACTAGCTTATGTCAATCTACTATCCCCCATAATACAAAAGTTGACCAATTCTATTCTGTGCGAGAAATAAATATTCCAAACATAGTCTGGGACAATTGTGGGATGCGATAGATCCCAAATGAATACAACCACTAGCATCCCCAAAAACATTTTAAGCATTGAGGCTGACGCAACTGATCAGAACGTTTAGCTTAAAATATTGATAAACATTTAGGCTATTTCTTCACATTATAAGAGCAGTAAAGCGCACACAGCAGAAGGCTATACGCACGAATGTTCCAAAATGCAATCAATTAGCGGGAAAAACACCATTCTTAAAAGTGTGATTGTGCATGTAATGCTTTTATCATAAAGGTGAATTTTTATGGTGACAATGATCTTCCCCAAACTTGAAACTCACGCACTGCGTACAGTATGTATGCCAGTTAGGCTCGACACCCCTTGTAAAGCACATTAATGTGCTTCATTTAAAAAAGTTATTTGGCCACTTTAGTTGTGATACAAACCGTATAAAAAAATATAGGCCTATGGACTAAGCTACATGAGGTGTGAGACTATGACTTGAAAAAGTAAAAAAAAAAAAAAAAGGCACAAGCTGTTTCTTGCCTTGCTGCACATCTTTCACAAGTGATAATATATCATTCACAGGTGATAGGCTAATATAGTCACCCATCAGACTGTTCTAGATTTAATTTTGTCTTTACATATACTAAATAATATATGTGTGAGATTTGTTTTGATTTAGAATGGACCATTATCATGCACCGGTCTCAAAACAGGGGCAGGGGGGAAATGGACGTCATCTATGCACTTAAATAACGAGTGGAGGGCACTTTTCCCGCAGTTAATTTTCATGCCAGCCAGGTAGGATATATTCCTGTTGTAAAGAGAAGAAATGTGCTTATATTAGGAAGGTTGAGAAATAAATATAGTAGGCCTAGCCTATAGAAAGCTGATGGGAACCTCCTCTTTTAATAGCCATCACTCTGTTTTAGCACACAATTGCATAGCCTCAAGATATGATGGACAACATGAGCTCATGGCCTCTCATGAAGTGTTTGATTACATTTGCATTGATGTCAGAGTGATTAGAGGGACAATATAGTGCCGAGTACCATGCAGCTTGTCACGCCTGCTCCACCTCCCTGGCGCCAGGCTACCCGTCTTGACACGCACCTGTCACCATCATTACACGCAGCAGAGCTCATTGGACTCACCTGGACTCCTTCACATGGTTGATTGCCCCTGTATATCTGTCTGTTCCTCGGTGGTGTTCCCTGTGTCCACATTAATTGTTGTTATGTGTTCCTGTTCAGACACTGTTCCTGTTCTGTTTCATGTCCGTCAGTTATTACGCCTTCACTCCTTGTACCTGCTTCCTATCTCCTGCGTCAATCCTTTCACAGTTAGTAAGTTTGGTAGGTTACTAATAACCATCAGCAGCATCAGAGCTTGGAGAAGCTTAATTACCCTGACTAAACGGTCATGTGTAATTTGAGTGCCGTCATGACTCGTGACCGCCGGTGAGGCGGTAATACAGTCACCATAACAGCCCTAGTGATGACTTCATGGCGTTCGTCTCCTCCACTGAGTGACCTAGTTAGCCAGGCTTCTGAATGTGTCCACACTGAGGAGCCTGAACTAATTATTGGGCTACAAGCGTTCCACATCAGTTCCACCTAAACTGGAAGCCCTGGCTGTTTGTTAGACAGTAAATTGAAGCACATGTGTAAAATCCCACTGATGCCCTGACAAGGGGAACTCTATGGCCTGGCAGCCAGGCAGCATACTGTATTACAACCATACTATATTAGAGACACAATGGACAAACCATGTCATGGTGGGCTGCAGGGTCGACTGAGTTTGGATCAGTCATTGATTAGATGAAGTCATGCAATCTGTTATTAATGTCCTCAATATGAGCCTGGTATGAACAACCAAGACACTGTCAACCAAATGCAACCTGAATAAGTGGAATACCTGTATGGGAAAGAACATGTTATCTGTGTGTATGATGCACTTCACTGAATGTGAAATAAGATACTTCTATGAGAATTGCCATGACAATGGAGCTCTGTGGGTACAGAATCAATGTTTACATAAACTGACATAGAAAGTGCTTACACCTCTCTTCCTATTTCACCATGCCATGGTCAGGCAGGAGGAAAAATACTCCCAGACACCATCATCTCTCATGAATCTTTTGTGCCACACTGGGATATTCCATACATTGTAGATAGTTCATGTAAACCTTGTTGACAGCGACTCAATTACTCATTCTCCTCCCTGACAACCAAATGAAAATGCTGCCAGGCACAGACAAACGCACACTCCACCATTTTTCTACAGGCCGCTCATCAAGGTGTGAAGTGACATTACTGATAGGCTGTGTGTCAAACAGAGGTGAACAGCCCCTGCTTCACATTTGTATGATTTTGAACATGATTCTAGGACATTTAGTGAGAGCCTTTAGTGACAGCCAGTCGCTGATGTGCTTAAAGTGAGTCACCCTCTGAATTCACCGACTAATGTACATGGTGCCAAGGCTCTTGGTTTTTTTAGCCATACAGTAAGTGCTACAATTCATTTCAGTTGATGCCTCAGCTTGACAGCTTCTATTGGTACCCGAGACACTCCATTCAGACAGTCTAGGTATTCAGACATATCCAGTTTGTCAAAGCACAAGCCTGCAACTTTAGTGTTGAACATCTCTGTCTAGGAGTTACTATACAATTCAGGCGAGCTCAGGTTTTCTGTAACAAGAGCAAAGCCGAACATGAACACTTTAGAAACTTTAACTTCCAGCTATAGAGGCATTATGGCAGTCCTCCTGACCCGTGGAGAAGTTAGCTGCTGTCTGGTCAGTCTGTACCTGAACAACGCTGTCAATTGCTTATTGAAAAGATTTGTTCCAAGCAGAGAGGCTGAACAGAGCTCTGTAGAGTCCCACATGCTTTTCATACAAAGAGAAGTAGTGAGTAAAGTATGTTGTATGTAAACTAGGGAGTAGTACAGGAGTGGTATAGTAGAGGAGTCTTTTAAATCAGTGTAGACACTGTTCTGGGGAAGAACAGACACGACTCCATTCCCATTCATAGTTCATGTGCGTGAGGTGCATGATCCCTAAAGGCATATTGATTTCAAGTACACAAAATGCACCTTCCATTAGCAGCAGTGACCATTAAAGTTTACGAGGAGTGACAACTCATCATGATTTAAAGATGCACATTACACAACCCAATGAGGTATAAGCTGAGGTGAAGCCTCCTGCATCAGTACAGTACCACATTTCACACCCGTCAGCTTTAGGCCAAATAGATAATGATTACAAAATGATTACTCAGTATTCATTGTGTAACAGTGTTTGAGTTCTGTTATCAAACTGGATGTGCATGAAATGAGAGGATGCTCTGTTCAGCAGGGAGGTGGTGAGAGAGGCCTCTCCATATCAACCCCATTACGTATACAGTCTGATAAAACATCCCAGGAGGATTCAGTGTCTGTGTGTGTGTGTGTGTGTGTGTGTGTGTGTGCAGACCAATCAAACTGAATAGTCTATTATGTGTGGTCTAACCAAAGATGATAAAGGAGAGACAGAGATGTCTCTAATCACTTTGCTCAGTGGTGATGCAAAGAAGTATCATTTTCAGGGACAAACCCAGCTCTGCCAAACCCAGAGTGAAAAATGTGGTAAAACTATCCACGCAATCTGATTTCTGGGAACAATGTCTGTTTGCCCTTCACATCATCAGTACAATTACAGAGAAGAAATATTTCAAACATTGTCACGCCCTGGCCATAGAGAGGCTTTTATTCTCTATTTTGGTTAGGCCAGGGTGTGACTAGGGTGGGCATTCTATGTTCATTTTCTATGTTTTGTATTTCTTTGTTTGGCCGGGTGTGGTTCTCAATCAGAGGCAGCTGTCTATCGTTGTCTCTGATTGAGAACCATACTTCGGTAGCTTTTCCCACATGGGTTTTGTGGGTAGTTGATTTCTGTTTAGTGTTTTTCACCTTTCAGGACTGTTTTGGTTATTTCCCGTTGTTATTTTTGTATTTAGTGTTCAGTGTCAATAAATTAACATGAACATGTACCACGCTGCACCTTGGTCCTCACCTTCTTCCACCAACAGCTGTTACAAACATAAATCATTTGATGACAGCAAATCTTTGCAGAAAATGATGGTGATTTGAGTAGATCTGAGCATCTGAGTTTTATTGAAAATGTGTTTGTAAGCACACGTTCCCCAAGGACTTCTTATTCTACATTGAGTTCCTCCTGGAATCTATCAGACCCAAAGTAAACAAACAAACATTCATTATCTTGTTTAAAAAGAAACAATGCATTTCTCCTCAGTAGTTCATCCTGATGTTTGGAAGGCTTGTGCCAACAGTGCACAGTTCGGGTAAAAGCTGCAGTACAAAGAGCATGTAATTATCACCACCAGAGGAAGGACAACCTTTCACATAATACCCTGGTATTTCACAGAGGTTGTACATCCCATTCTGTTAATACAGTACTTCTGTATGCTCTTGACTGTGAAAGGCTTATTTCCCGATGGGACTGAAATGACCCCTGCTTGCTCATAGTGGAAAAGGGTCCGGTTCTATTGGAGGATCTTGGTTGATAGTGATGATATTGATCTGAATGTCCCTGGAATATGTAGTTGTTGCTATGGTTACCTGAGAATTGTGAAGAGCCTCCTCTGATGTATAGGGGCGGGGCCTGGAAGGCATAGATGATGTCAGTCTCGGCTATGCACGTCAGATCCTCCTCATCAAAGAAGGAGCGCTGAAAGCCTGTGGTGTAGATCTCTGTCAGGATCACCTGAAAGAGAGAGAGAGAGAGCGAGAGATTGCAAGAGTATCCATTTTATTTAATCAGAGACTTGGAAAATGGAGTGAGAATGAATCTGAGGATAGTGTGCATCATCAAGAAGAGTGAGACAAGATCACCTACCTGGTCTGGAGAGATCTTCCCCTCATCCGCCAACATCCTTCTCAGAAAGGCCAGCGAGCCAAAGAGAGGCACAGCCAGCCCGATGCGCAGGTATCTCTGGCCCTTCGTACTGAAGACCAGAGTTACACACAGAGGCCTGTCGAGTGAAGGGGTGAGAGAGAGAGAGAGAATAGCCTCTGCATTGAAATCGCTACCAATTTTATTACAGTCCATGACCAGGAAGGGACATATAGTTTTCATGAATTAATCAATACATTTTAGCATTAATAATAGATCATTAGGACAGTTTATGTGTAAGAAATAATGGAATCTGTATTGTGGGTCGATGCATTTTTAAAGCTGAGCACTTGGCTCTTACCTCTCTGTCTCCTTTGCATGGAGAAGCAGTGCTGACATAGGCAGGGTAAAGGGACATAATGGCTTGTACAAAAACACTACACTGAAGAGATATGTGCCCTGTGATTCACCTGTGAGAGCCTACGTGTGTCTATATGTGAGAACTGTAGTCAGCTGAGTAGACACACCACTCAGAAAGTCAGCCTCTTCCTCTGAGAAACAGAGATATGGGAGCCAATGACAAAATGACATAGGCGGGAGGTCCTGAGTGTACAGCACCTCTATTCTACAGACAATACTCTTAATTCTTTATTTAAATAGGCAAGTCAGTTAAGAACAAATTCTTATTTACAATGACAGACTAGGAACAGTGGGTTAAGAAATGTTTAACTTGTCAGCTCGGGGATTCGATCCAGCAACCTCTCGGTTACTGGCCCAACGCGCTAACCACTAGGCTACCTGCCACTCCTTATCTCCTTAGAGTCCATGCTTACATAAGTACAACTCATATTGAAGGTGAAAAAGCTCAGGCTCAATTTTTTATTTTAAATAAGTCATGTTTTTCTTTCGAAGCAAGAAAGAGACTTGTTTCCACTACCTTTTTGCCTGTAATCGACTATGGTGATACATTGTACATGTTTGCCCATGTGGCGTCATTGCATATGCTGAACAATGTGTCGCATGGGGTGTTGTTACAAACTCCAATGCTTTCACCAATCATTGTACCCTCTATACCAGAGTGGGCTGGCCTTCATTAGCTCTTCAGAGACTAAGTCATTGATATGTTGTTATTTACAAGGACATACTGAGACAGCTCCCATTTTACCTGTGTATCTACATTATCCAGCAGACTAATGACAATTATCAATTCAAGTGAGTTTTGTGATGTCTTGTTGATGACCTGCTCTATAATCCACCATGGAGAAGATTTAACATGATAAAGATAGTGAGAGATGCCACTGCCAGCACACAGGCATTATCACACATGGGGACAGAGGACACACAGCAGTGGGGGATATATAGTATTATACAACAGGTGGGTCTAATCTCGAAAGCTGATTGGTTAAAACCTCATTCTAGCAGGTGTCTATTCCACAAGTTCCCACAGGCTAAATCAATGACGTTAAAATGCCTATTTACTCTGTTGCATCTGATTGAGCAATCCACTGTCTCATCAGCGCAGACAGGCAATTTATAAACTCCACTTTGAAAAGCATCTAACATTTCGTTTTTAACAGCGGAGATTTGTATAAACCTTGCTGTCCGTCTCTCCGACATTTGCAATATTGTTTCAATATTTAAATTTGATCTCCAGCTGTCCCATAGTAATGAACGTGTCGGGAGGCGTGATGAGACAGACAGGTAGGCAGCTTTTCTCAGCCAGTCGAACTCATGAATTAGCATAATTTCTATGGATATATACAAATAACTATCAATAAAAAACAGGTAAAACTAAACGAAGAGCAGCTAGTTGTAAGTTTTTCCAGCTTCAGCTTGAAGTGATTATGTTAGCTGTGTTTGGCTAGCTCTCAAACAACAGTGTCCTGACAAGAGAGCTATGCCAGCTGAAATCGTGCATCATTAGCTCATTGTTATGGATGTATCCAAATAAATGTAACTAGAAAACAGCTTAAAATGCAAATGCAGCTACTTTGTTGTTATTCTGGCAGCACTGTTGACGTGACTGCAAGTTAGTCATAGTTGGCTAGCTAGCAGATTCCAAGAACACAGGATGAGATGTTACTATCCTTTGTGCAAGCACTTCCAAGAGTTCATGAACAGTGAGCCTGCTGAAATTTGGGGAGCGCATCGTCAGTAGTGTACCTTTGGTTCCTAGGGTGTTTCGGCCTTTCACACTATACACCCTCCCCAAAGGCGGCCAGCGACAGGGTGATCAATCCTACGCTTGCGTCCCATTCCCAATTAGTCATAGGAGTTGCCTTGTTGTTGCTAGCCAACATCCCATGGGACTATGCATGGCAGGGGCGTCCTTCTTCCTGAGTCAAGCATTGTTGACCGCATACCTCCTGGCCCTCTCACTTCGGGGCCCAGCTGGGGTCTTTCCTCTTCATCCAGAGCCACTAACTGCTGCCTTCTTCCGCCTCCGATACAGCTTTGATTGCCGAACGCTGACTCTGGCCCTTAATTCCCAGGTCTCTAAGCAGACTGGTTGTAGATGTTGCCACAAAACCTCTGCAGAACACCTCCGCTGGTCGGACTTCAGTGTTCCAGCCATGATGCCGTGCTTCGGCAGCTAGATCGGCATAGCGCAGATGTTTTCGCTCATAAGTCTCATCTACTGAGTCCTCCCAGGGTACTGTGAGCTCAATGATGAAGACCTTCTTGAGCGAACAGGACCAGAGCACCATGTCATGTCTTAGGGTGGTGGTTGCGATCTCCGGAGGAAAAACAAGTTGCCGGCCAATATCAGCTAGCATTTTCCAGTTGCGGGCCAAGCGCAGCTGGTCTCGCTCTAATGATGTAGAGCCGCTCTTCGGTGGTTTAGCCCCTTCGCAGACAAAGGTCGTCCGTAAGGAATGTGATGCTGCTGGGGGTGGTAGGGAGTTGGTGGCAGCTTGCTTGTCCTCCAGGGCGGACGCAAGGTTTTTAAGGACTTGGTTGTGACGCCAAGTGTAGTGTCCTTGGGTGAGGCTTGTTTTACTCCCCGTGAGAATGTTCCTGAGGTTGGCTGGCATGCAACAGAGGGCACAGTCCGGATCTTCACCATACCATTGGTGAAGATTAACTGGTGTTGGAAGGACGTCATATGTTGCTCTGATAGAAAAGCTCAACCGCCTCGCTTCCATGGTCCCCAGATCCTTCTAGCTGATCTTCCTCTTCTCCACACTGTCCCATCGAGTACACTGTTCCTGTTTGGCAAGAGAGACTGCCTTGGCCCACCTTGCAGCCTCCTCCTGATGGCGTACTTCCTGCACTACCATCTTCCGTTGCTCTGGTGCAGTGGCCTTACTCCAAGCAGCACGGCTAGTTAGCCCAAGGCCTCCTCTCCCTTGCTGAACATGACCCACAATGTCAGCATGTCTGAGGGCTGCTGTTGCCTCCTGGACTGCTTTTCCTGGCCTCCATTTGCGCCCAGTTGCCAAAGTCGGCGCGTTGTTGCTCACCACTGGGTCTCGAGATTCATTCAGTGTCATCTGGAGCCTGGTTTTTGCACACTTGAATTCCTCTGTTAGACTGGTGAGGGGCAGCTTGAGGACACCATCTCCATAGAGGCCTATGGTGGTAAGTCATTGTGGAACTCCGAGCCACTTCTTTAAGTAAGTATCCACCATCTTCTCCACTGTTGAGATTGGAACCTCATACACTGCTAGGGGCCACAACACCTGGGGTAGGAGACCAAACTGCAGACACCAGGCCTTTAACTTTCCAGGTAGCTGGGTGTTGTCGATGGACTGTAGGCTACTACTGATGTCTTTACGCAGCTGTTGCACCTGGTCTTTGTCCTTCAGGCTTGCATCATACCACCTTCCAAGGCTTTTTATCGGCTGTTCAGACACTGTTGGGATTTGGTCATCTCCGATTAAGAACTTCAGGTCAGAGAGTACTCCCTTCACAATCGAGATGCTGCGTGACTTGGATGGTTTAATCTTCATATGGGCCCAGCTGATGTTCTCCTCGAGTTTTCTGAGCAGTCTCCTGGTGCATGGGACAGTGGTGATCAATGTTGTAATATCGTCCATGTAGGCTCTGAGTGGAGGGAGGCGGAAACCAGTGTCGACTCGCTGTCCACCAGCAACCCATTTTGAGGATCTGATGATAACCTCCATTGCCATTATGAATGCCAACGGAGAAATGGTACATCCCGCCATTATACCTACATTCAGGCACTGCCATGAGGTGGTGAACTCTGAGGTGGTGAAGCAGAACTGCAGATCCTGGAAGTACGACTTCACCAGGGTTGTGATGGTGTCCGGTATGTGGAAAAATCTGAAGGCAGACCACAGGAGTTCATGGGGCACAGAGCCAAATGCATTGGCGAGGTCGAGGAAGACTACATGGAGGTCCCTTTTCTCCACCGTGGCCATTTGGATCTGGTGCCAGATCATGCTGGAATGTTCCAAGCAGCCAGCGAACCCTGATATTCCTGCCTTCTGTACAGATGTATCGACGTACGCATTCCTTTGCAGGTACTCGGCCATCCTCTGGGCAATGACCCTAAAGAAGATTTTACACTCGAGGAGATTGGGCGGAATTGGCTGATATTCACTGCATCCTTCTCCTTAGGGATCAGGACCCCGCCTGCCCTACGCCACACTTTGGGTATTATCTTCTTTTGCCAAGCTGTTCTCATAAGCCTCCAGAGGAACCTCAGGACGTCTGGTGTGTTCTTATACTCTTTGTACGGGACTGCATTTGGCCCCGGGGCTGATGCTGTTCTTGCCCGTCGAATTGTGTTTTCCACCTCTTTCCATGTCGGAGGGCTGGTCTCAATATGATGTTCCGGAGGTTCAATGGGTGGGATATCTGATGGGATGGCCAGATGTTCATGTCGCTTTGAGTCAAAGTTTGTTGTTCTCAGGTGCTCCTCTAGGTCTTTCTTTGTTGTTTTTAGAGCTCCACTTTTTTCCTTTGTGAAGAGACTTTTAAGGAACTTGAAGGGATCTTTATAGAATCGAGTTCTCGTTTGTTCTTTCTTCCTTCTGCGTTTCCGTAGGTTCTCTGCTCTATGGAGGGATGCCATCCAGGTTTTGATGTCAGCCTGAAGTGCCTCTATGCCCTCCTTTTCCACTTCCGAGGCCTTCTTCCACTGTTTCTTAAGCTGTCTCCTTTCTTGAACGAGGCGCTTGATTTCTTGTTGCCTCCTGGAAACTGGTGGGGTTGGAACCTTTCTCCCGCCTTTTGCCTCTTCCACTCCAAAGCTTTCTGCCCCGTACTCATAGATGATGTCCCCCATCCTCTCCAACTTCTTCTCCACTGTGCCTCAAAGTTTCTCGAGGGTCAAGTTAAGGTCAGCATTCACTGTTTCCCACAACTTCTTGTCACTGGTGCCAGGCCACTTCACATACGGTCTGTGCCCTGGTAGTCTCCTCTCGACTGCAGGTCTGGGAGGCTGGGTGAGTTCCACTCCTGTTGTTGGTTCAACCTTTGTTGTTACTTCGGTGCTTGAGTTTACATCCTCCATGACAGTGGTACTGATGCACTGCAAACTATGGTTTGCGTCCAGTCGCTAAGCTTCATTCGACTGATTTGATCGCTTTCGCAGAAAGTAATAAATGCGAGGCCTCTGTCTCTCTTTACCCAAACACCCCTTCTTCCCCTGGTGGATCCTCAACCCATGGTGTGATGTAACTTTCCTCCAAACACAGACACATACCTGCATCTGTTTGTGGCCCGCTGTTGCAGCGGAACTTGTGACAGTTGCTGTGGTGTTCTCTTGTGCTGTGCTCTCATTACTCATAGTCGTTTCCGGTCCAGTCGTTACCATGTTGTCAGCCGATGAGTCATCTTCCGCCCCCACTTTCGCAGACTCTAGGGGTATTCTCGTATGTTGACTTTCTGTAGCTAAAGCGGGTGTTTCCAACATACTGCGAAGCATGGGAAACTACAGAAATGGGAAGCTACCCCATGACTGTCAAACAAGGAATAAGAACATTGCCAGCCAATATGGCAATGGAATATTTACAACGAACGAGTGGGTAACGTCCATAGATAAAGAACAAAAAGACTGAACGACTGGGTTGCGTCTCTGGCAACTGAACCAATAGAACGAACGATTAGTCGGCTTAGGTAGCATCCCTAGACTTGTGTCGGGACTATCTCTTGTGGAAGGATGAAATAGTATGAATAAATTAATACAAATAACGTTTTTAAATCATTATTTGAATATGTTGGTAACCCATTGTATAAAAGTGACAATGACCTCAAAGCCGGTGTTTGGAGGATATGTTGGCACAGTTTGCTGTTTGCTTCTTCTCGGGCCTAACAACACTCATGCCAATATATCCCCCAAACACCGGCTTCAAGGGCATTATCATTTAAGTAAGTAAAGGGTGTTGAGCTGTGAGATCCCCTGCTGCCTGGACTCAGGGTAACCTCTACACTGGCCGTGAAGGATTCTCAGCACACGCTATAGTGAGGGGTATGGGGAGATCTCCCCATATGATTTAGCCGGTGGCGCACCTGAGTCCATTCCTTTATCTGCCTTTGACTAGCTAGTAGGAACACCAAAATAGTGCCTCATATTATCACCGACACAAACAGTGAAGGCAGTAGTTAATCAATGATGCTCTAAGCAGGCAAGCATAACTAATTCATACTAATTACCTTGTTTGGAACCATTCTAGGAGTGGCAAAACATCCCCACACACTCAACAGCTCAGAACAAGAAAGGCAGGCATAGGGATAATTAACAATCTATAATGTTACATGATACACCCAATACCTATTATGGGAATTCAATTCCCAGTGACTAAATACTCAACTAAAGCCCTCAATTGAATGGTAATCTGAGTCAATGATTATACTAAACTACTGCAAATAGTGGCTACATCCCGAGAACACCTTTCAGAGGTTTAGCTCCCCGTCTATGAGTACAAAGCTGAATCAATCATGATAATGAATCGCAGACCTTTTCCTCAAGAGGACAGGAACATGATAAAACAAGATCTCTGATGGATCTTTACAGTAATAACATGCTGATCTGTAATGAGTGCCTCATTTTGTGAAGTTAATGTGTTTAAATGGAGACGGCCGCCTTACAACTCAGTCCATTAGGGTACAACATCAATATGGGTCCATGTCGGGCTGACTCTGACACTAGATCATAACTAACCACATACTGTATATATGACATGTGAGAACACATTTCAGTCCAATAAATAAACGTATATGTGTGAGGTTGGGGTTGGTGTAAATGACTGTTGGTGTTGAAAATCTACACTTTAGTTTGTGTTAGGGTTTATGGAGAAACTATGACACCTTTTTTCTTACATGGGCAACCATGTACAAAATATTAAAAGGCAAACCATCTGTTTCTTCCTTTCATAACTGTCTACGGTATTTCATGTCAATAGCCAAAAGTAGAACGAATGAGGCGATTATGTAAAGTTTGCCTGGCAAGCTGTTTGTTAGAGCTAGATTTTTAAAAACAATTCTCCAATTAGCATAAAAGCTTGCTTAAGGCCAGGCACCACAGGCTGAAAGTACATTTTTGCATTTATAGTGCGTTCAGAAAGTATTCAGACCCCTTGACTTTTTCCACATTTTGCTACGTTACAGCCTTATTCTTAAATGTATTCAATAGTTTTTTTCTCATCAATCTAGAAATTTTACTTTACTTAGTACTTTGTTGAAACACCTTTGGCAGTGATTACAGTCTTACAGTTCTTGGGTATGACGCTACAAGCTTGGCACACCTGTATTTTGGGAGTTTCTCCCATTCTTCTTTGCAGATCCTTTCAAGCTCTGTCAGGTTGGATGGGGAGCGTCGCTGCACAGCTATTTTCAGGTCTCTCCGGAGATATTCAATCAGGTTCAATTCAAGGCTCTGGCTGAGCCACTCAAGGACATTCAGAGACTTGTCCCGAAGCCCCTCCTGCGTTGTCTTGGCTGTGTGCTTCGGGTTGTTGCCCTGTTGAAAGGCAAAATTTGACCCAATCAAGGATCTGTCTGTAATTTACGATGTTCATCTTTCCCTCTATCCTGACTATTCTCCCAGTCCCTGCTGCTGAAAAACATCCCCACAGCAGGATGCTTCCACCACCATGCTTCACCGTAGGGATGGTGCCAGGTTTCCTCCAGAGGTGACACTTGTCATTTAGGCAAAATAGTTCAATCTTGGTTTCATCAGACCAGAGAATCTTGTTTCTCATGGTCAGAGTCCTTTAGTTTTGGCAAACTCCAAGTGGGCTGTCATGTGCCTTTTACTGCGGAGTGTCTTCTGTCTGGACACTCTACCATAAAGGCCTGATTGGTGGAGTGCTGCAGAGATGGTTGTACTGCAGAAATATTTTGGTACCCTTCCCCAGATCTGAGCCTCAACACAATCCTGCCTCGGAGATCTACGGACAATTCTTTCAACCTCATGGCTGGGTTTTTGCTCACACATGCACTGTCAACTGTGGGACAGGTGTGTACCTTTCTAAATCATGTCCAATCAATTGAATTTACCACAGGTGGACTCCAAGGGTGATCAATGGAAACAGGATGCACCTCAGCTCAATTTCGAGTCTCAAAGCAAAGGGTCTGAATACTTATGTACTTATTTATATTTTCTTTAGTTTATCATTCTACCATCATCAACATTTTAATGCATTTTAACCACTTTAATCATTTTAAAGCTCACAACATTAAATTACACATAATTTAGAAGCCCATTTCATAGAGATTGTTACAAACTGGACTATATTTAGTAACTTACTTTGAAGAGATGATGAGTGGGTCTAAATAGGCGTTTGGTAGTCTAAATTCAGTGTACTTGTCTTTAACCACCATTTCCCGAAAGTCAGACTCTTCCCACACACCCCCCAAAAATACTCAGCTTCAGAAGCATCTGCATTCACTAAATCTTGTGTGGTTATCCTTAGATATATTCTCCAGACTTGCTCAGGGGGAATTGTTGATATGTTGTCAAGTTTATATTCTAGATTGTAAAAAATATTTGAAAAAATGCATTAAAAAATGCATTTTACGTACATGTCTTTAATATTTTACAGATAGAAAGATTTTAAAAGTATTTATCCACAATCTGCTCTGGATAAGTCTGGTCCTGGAGTGTCTTAATAAAATGAAACCAAAACATTTAGGCTGACTTCATCCAGTGTCCAGGAAAATATATTTGTGTGATATGCAAATATGTGCAAATTAATGAGATTTGGCTCATTTGCATATGTGTTAAAAAATAATTCTGAAATATTTTTATACAAAAAAGTATTCTATTTGTGTCTACATTCAACTGGTGAAAGAAGATTGTGATATGATTAAAGGGAAAAAATGTCCCTATGAGGGTGTCGTGCCTGGCCTTTTATTGACACTCCAGTTGCTCCAAAGAGAATGAGAACTATTTCAATGACTGTATCTGTCACAAATAGAGAGCTCTAAAGAATACCTGTTAAAGCTAGGATCCTTAATTGAAACAATAACAAAGCATGCTCCCCGCCAATTTATCGCTAAAAAGCTAAGGGATGGGGCTGGAAATATGTAACCACTCTCAAATTCATGTAGCAACTAAGGATTCTAGCTTTACGTTGGATGCTCAGTATGAATGACGATGTACAGTATGAAATCAACGTTGAAGAGACCATCTGTGGTGTAGTATTGGATAGATGAGTGTGTGTTAGGCTTTTGAATTTGCTAGGCACACCCTGGGACCTCAATAGGAGGACACAGCTGCATGCACTTCTATGACACCCCAGCCCAGGAATCTGAGATAGGTGTTAAACTCATCGCTTGACTCTAAATCATCTTTTCCAATTAGGACAACTCCTCCATCTGCACTGGAGAATAAAGGTGAGAACCATACTGTTTTGACTTAGGGTTGGTCAGGCGGTGTGTGAGAGGAAACATTATCTTCTGCTTTTAACAAAAAACAAAGTTGGCAAAAGTCTTTACAAAGAGCAAAATTAATGAGAGGGTGTAGGTGCTTGAAGAGTAAGGGCTTGGAAGGGACTAACTCCTTAAAAACGGATTTCCTGAACAGGCTAACAGCGGCCAAGCAGGGATGGAGTGATCTTTGTGACCTGGGCATGAATGTGACATTGTTCCTGGTTTCTGAGGTGGTGCTCCTCAGGGCTTTCCTCTGGGCTTCAAGTACACTCCATCTCAGCCAGGTCTATTGTTTCTCTGTGCTACTCCAGATCTTTATCCATTCCTCTAACATTATGAGCCTCTAGAGGACTGAAAGGGACGTTAAAAAGACACCAGTGCTTGAGTCTTGTCTACGGTGTATTTCTACGTCTGTACCTAAGGCAAGTCTTTCCGTCTACTATGGCTTTGACTCTAACTGATAGATGTCTCCTAATAGCTGCACGTGTGATGTGTTGCATGGTTGTGTATTCAGTATGGTTGGTGCACTAACAGGGATAGTACTCACCTGGTGTGGCGCAGAGGGATAGGAAGTGAAATGCAGAGGAAAGGGTCAAAGGTGTTGCTCTGTTTATGACAATGAGGGCAGGTCAGCGATGACCTGTGGAAAGAAAAACAAGATTGTGTGATGTTTGACGCCTGTTTTAGACACCTGAACGTGCACTTCTGTGTCAGGCCAGCAGGAAAGTGCATATTGCTATAGAAATGGGCACACTGTATGTACAGTGCATCTTGATGTTGCTGTAGAGATTTTTTATGGGAAAGAAAAGTGATGTAAGGGGAGTGGGTAGTGGGAAAAAGCCTCACGGTGAGACTGCGCCTTTAAATGGGAACCAGCACGCAGCAATTCCCTAATGATCACCATCATGGGGAGAATAAAGAACAGTCCTGAGAGATGGCTTGTTTCCTCCCTATATGAATGTTCAGGCCATAGGACTCAAAGGACAGGAAAAGAGAGCAAATCTTCCATTCTACCAATATTTCATTCCACACCTGGTTCACACACTGGCTCCAACAGACCCCTTTATGTTTAGGAGAGGAAGTTGCTTATTCTGGCAAATCACTAACTATTTGAACAAAGAGTCAGAGGGTATTTCCATGGAAGTCCTCAGACTGCAGTGCTATTGAACTGGACTTGAATTGAACTTGACATGAAGTACTTCTAAATCCTGTAATAGTTCTATGGCAAGAACTCCATGACTGGTTCTTCTAGTCAGGAAGCGAAAAGCATTTCACAAGGCTGCCTGAAACTATAAGAGCCTTTAGGACTGGAGTGGAATTGAGTTCATCAATGACTTTGCTGCATACAATCAAAACAAGTTGACAAAGCTATGGTTTCTTTGGAAATCTGAATTTCAAGCATAAATGTCCCTCTTCCTCTTTTACCCATCAAGGCGATGTTTTAAGCCAGTATTTCCCTATTCCTTTGCTTTACTATTTTTCATTGGATCAGTAAACAGAGCATTCACTTCTCAGGAACCTTTACAAGGGGCAGCCTACCATGGGAATCGTAGCCAGAGCATAGCTGTTTAAATGTGTTTCCCTTCTAGGAAGGCACCTGACAGACCCACAGGGGCAAGTGGGGGAGAGTGAATAAAGCCCTATTCAACTCAACCCAGCTGACACTGGCTCTGAGTGGAGCTCTCTCTTGGCAGAGTGGAGCTCTCTCTTGGCAGAGTGGAGCTCTCTCTTGGCAGAGTGGAGCTCTCTCTTGGCAGAGTGGATCTCTCTCTTGGCAGAGTGGAGCTCTCTCTTGGCAGAGTGGATCTCTCTCTTGGCAGAGTGGAGCTCTCTCTTGGCAGAGTGGATCGCTCCCCTACGGATGTCTTATTCTCAACAGGAAACAGAGGAGCTGCCCAAACAGAGGAGCTGCCCATCCTTGCATACAAATAACACTCCAGCAGCTCCAATAAAACATAGATGTACTGTGCATTGGTAAGGAACACTTAGGCCTAAAGGAAAAGGAGGTGATATTCCCATGATGCCTAATGGATGAAGTGTGAGCAGCACTTGAGAGGGAATCCCTGTCTTTGAAGCAGTGATGCTGAAGGGTGAGTTTGAGTAAGTTTAAACACTAGCCCAGGGGTCGGCAACTAGAGAGGGAATCCCTGTCTTTGAAGCAGTGATGCTGAAGGGTGAGTTTGAGTCAGTTTAAACACTAGCCCAGGGGTCGGCAACTAGAGAGGGAATCCCTGTCTTTGAAGCAGTGATGCTGAAGGGTGAGTTTGAGTCAGCTTAAACACTAGCCCAGGGGTCGGCAACTAGAATCAGCCGCAGGGCGATTGTTGACGGAGTGGATGGTGGGGGACCGAAACATAATTATAATAATTTGTACACTGCAAATTGACCCCAAATAAGCCCAAAAATAGATTATATTTGAAAATAACAATAATTTCATACCTTATTTACATTGACATACATTGAGATACATTGAGATACACAAAACAACCATTTGCCCTCAGAACAACCTCAATTCATAGGGGCATGGACTCTGCAAGGAGTTGAAAGCATTCCACAGGGATGCTGACCCATGTTGACTCCAATGCTTCCTACAGCTGTGTCAAGTTGAATGGAAGTCCTTTGGATGGTAGACAATTCTTGATACACACGGAACCCCCTCCCCCAAAACAAAACACTTGCGGGCTGGTTTTGGCCCACGGGTCGCCTGTTGCCAACCCCTGCACTAGCCTGGTTAAAACTCTAAAAGCCATTTTTCCAAGTATATGGGACGTTCAGTGTCACCTTTCCTGAAAAATAAATGAAATAATTATATTTGTTATAACAGCTATTATTAGAACAATCTACTAAAGGAACCAGCAGGGTTCCCCCAATTTGGTCTGCAGGTGGTTTTATTTGGCCCCCCAAATTTCCAGATAAAATAAATAAATAACAATATTATATAGTACCAGTCAGCAGTTTGGACACACCTACTCATTCGATGGTTTTTCTTTATTTTTTTAAACTATTTTCTACATTGTATAATAATAGTGGACATCAAAACTATGAAATAACACATATGGAATCATGTAGTAACCAAAAAAGTGTTAAACAAATCAGCCACCCTTTACCTTGATGACAGCTTTGCACACACTTGGCATTCTCTCAACCATCTTCATGAGGTAGTCACCTGGAATGCAATTCAATTAACAGGTGTGCCTTGTTAAAAGTTAATCTGTGGAATTTCTTTCCTTCTTAACCTCTAGCGTCGAGCAATCCCGTATCCGGGAGCGTAATCATAGCCTCAAGCTCATTACCATAACGCAACGTTTCCTATTCATGAAAATCGCAAATGAAATTAAATAAATATATTGAAACACAAGCTTAACCTTTTGTTAACAACACTGTCATCTCAGATTTTCAAAATATGCTTTAACCAAAGCTACACAGGCATTTGTGTAAGAGTATTGATAGCCTAGCAAGGCATTAAGCCTAGCATTCAGCAGGCAACATTTTCACAAAAACAAGAAAAGCATTCAAATAAAATAATTTACCTTTGAAGAACTTCAGATGTTTTCAATGACGAGACTCTCAGTTAGATAGCAAATGTTCATTTTTTCCCAAAAGATTATTTGTGTAAGAGAAAGAGCTCCGATTTGTTCATCACGTTTGGCTAAGAACAAAAAAGGACACCAAGCGACCACCTGGTAGATGTAGTGTCTTATGGTCAATCTTCCAATGATATGCCTACAAATACGTCACAATGCTGCAGACACCTTGGGGAAAACGTGGAAAAGGTAAGCTGACTCCTAGCTCCTCCACAGCCATATAAGGAGTCAATTGCCATGAGGCGGTTTCAAAAAATGCGGCACTTCCTGATTGTATTTTTATCCGGGTTTTTTCTGTAACATCAGTTCTGTGGCACTCACAGACAATATCTTTGCAGTTTTGGAAACGTCAGAGTGTTTTCTTTCCAAAGCTGTCAATTATATGCATAGTCGAGCATCTTTTCGTGACAAAATATCTTGTTTAAAACGGGAACGTTTTTCATCCAAAAATTAAAATAGCGCCCCCTATATCCAAGAATTGAATGTCTTTGAGCCATTTAGTTCTGTTGTGACAAGGTAGGGTTGGTTGGTATACAGAAGATAGCCCTATGTGGTAAAATACCAAGTCCATATTATGTCAAGAACTGCTTAAATAAGCAAAGAGAAACAACAGTCCATCAATACTGTAAGACATGAAGGTCAGTCAAAAACCATCCAGCGCTATGATGAAACTGGCTCTTATGAGGACTGCCACAGGAAAGGAAGATCCAGAGTTACCTCTGCTGCAGAGGATACGTTCATTAGAGTTACCAGCCTCAGAAATTGCAGCCCAAATAAATGCTTCACAGAGTTCAAGTAACAGACACATCAACTGTTCAGATGAGACTGCGTGAATAAGGCTTTCACGGTCTAACTCCTGCAAAGAAACCACAACTAAAGGACACCAATAATAAGAAGAGACTTGTTTGGGCCAAGAAACATGAGCAATGGACATTAGACCGGTGGAAATCTGTCCTTTGGTCTGATGAGTCCAAATTTGACATTTTTGGTTCCAACCGCTGCGTCTTTGTGAGACGCAGAGTAGGTGAATGGATGATCTCTGCATGTGTGGTTCCCACCATGTAAGCATGGAGGAGGAGGTGTGATTGTGTGGGGGTGCTCTGCTGGTGACACCTTCAGTGATTTATTTAGAATTCATGGCACACTTAAACAGCATAGCTACCACAGAATTCTGCAGCGATACACCATCCCATCTGGTTTGCGCTTAGTGGGACTATCATTTGTTTTTCAACAGGACAATGACCAAACACACCTTCAGGCTGTGTAAGGGCTATTTGACCAAGAAAGTGAGTGATGGAGTGCTACATCAGATGACCTGGCCTCCACAATCACCCGACCTCAACCCAATTGAGATGGTTTGGGATGAGTTGGACCACAGAGCGAAGGAAAAACAGACAACGAGTACTCAGCATATGTGGGAACTCCTTCAAGACTGTTGGAAAAGCATTCAAGGTGAAGCTGGTTGAGAGAATGCCAAGAGTGTGCCAAGCTGCCATCAAGGCAAAGGGTGGCTTCTTTGAAGAATCTCAAATATAAAGTCTATTTTGATTTGTGTAACACTTTTTTGGTTACTACAAGATTCCATATGTGTTATTTCATAGTTTTGATGTCTTCACTATTATTCTAGAAAATAGTTTAAAAAATAAAGAAAACCTTTGAATGAGTAGGTGTGTCCAAACTTTTGACTGGTACTGTATTTTTTTTACTTTCTCATTGTTGGACAGTAAAAAGCACCAGGATATCAGCGTGATATCAGGATATCAAGTGATTATCATTTTGAAAATCGGTTCCCAAGTATTCCCACGCATAACAGAGAGACGCGTGATCGTATACAAATATAAGCAAGGTTTGAAATTGTGATTTTGTAGTCAAATATATCTGTTTGGGCTTCTTGTGGTCAATTTGCAGTCTACATATTATTTGTAATTATGGTCTGGCCCCCGACCACCCTCTGCCTTACAAAATATCAAGGTATCAAGGTAATAAGACTTATGAGCACACTGTCCTATTGCAGGGAAGTGATGTTTTTTGTTTGAAAAACATCGGCCAGCGGCAGAATCTAGTTGATGATCCCTGGTCTAAAGATTGGCTGTTAATTCTTCTCAGTGAGCCTGCAGCCTCACCTGCTACTTGAAGATGTGTGCTTTTGTCAAAACACTTCATCTCTGGGTTCAAAAGGTCATGGCCCCTTTAGAGATTGTTGATATGTAAAGCATCATTCAGCAGGTGATCCTGAGCATCCAGACAAAACAAAGGAATTACCTTGAGTCACAGTAATAATCTTAAAAAGGCTCAAAGCCCTATTTATTCAATCCTCCTGCAGAAATATAAATAAATTAAGTGGTGAGACAAAACAAAGGTCACCCAGTCAAAATGATTCAAACAAAGAGAGGCGAGAAGCTCAGAGAGTGGTGGGTTTTCATGCCGCTGTAAAAAGGCTGGGCTTCCAGTGAAACTACTGTACACCACGTCCATAATCTGACATGCTCTGCTGCCTGCCGTTTGGCTTCACTCTAATGAGCAGCGCTTGACAGATACCACAGAGATTTTCACTGCATATTACCCATGCTAGGCTGTGAGTCATGCTGTGGGATGAGAACAAAACTAGCTATATCAAAGCTTTACCTTCAAGAACTGGGCAATGCATGATTTGGTCTGAGTCTACAGAGTTGTAGAGAAATAATAGGTTCAAAATCAATACTTCCAGAGTTAGAGTAGGCACTTCACTTTTGCGGAGACATCACCGTCAAACAGAGAGAATTGTAATAATGGTACTGTACAGTCAATTGAACGGCACCAACGTGAAGAACGACAAATCAAATCCGCATCAAAAACTTAGGAGACAAAAAGCCTGTCAGTATATATGAAGCGTGTTCGTACACAGACTAAGTCTTGTCAAGTATAATGGGCCTGGTGATTGTATAGTGACAAACAGACCCATTACAGTGATAATACTCTGGCCTGTCAGTTGGCCTTGAGATTATATTACATACTGTAGTGTTACACCCAGGACTCAAATGCTGGAGGGCAATGAGAGAGGGACAGAGGAACAGTTAACAAATCAAAGATAGGGACTCCAAAGGCTGTTCCTAAAGCAAATAGCACAACAAACATCATGTCACTAATAGTATTATATTAGTTACTAGGATGACAAATATTTAATCATGTAAAATACATCTAGTATTTTAACATTTAAAACACCACAGACAGGATGAGGATATTTATATTCGAAACAGGACACTTCTCTGACCACGGGGACTCTGAATCCCACTTTCACACATTATTCTAAAAAAGCTTTGACAGTAGCTTTTCAGTCTTTACACTTTCACACCCAGGCCTCAATCCTCATCTCAGGTAATGATGCTGTTGCCTTAGTAAGTGATTTGGACTGGCCTAAGGGACAAAATCAGATGGTTATGGAAAGATATGGCTATGGAATATTCCTTGAGAGAAATGTCTATATAGTCCAAAGCTCTTTTCCACTGAACTAAAGCCATGCTGTAGCTCTGAAATGTAAAGTTATGCTGTTTTTGAAGTTATACTGCATGTTTTATGGTTTGCTAGTAATCAGTGATCATCAGTCAAGTGTTGGATTCCAGTCTGAATCCTCCTGGTTGAGTCTGGCACAGTGTTTGAGTGGGTGAGCTAGCTATGGCTCCCGAGCTAGCTATGGCTGCTTCCTGTCTAGACACGCCCATTTCCCGGGTGTCAAAGCAGAAACATTCATCAGTGGGTAGCAATTAAGGGATGCGCTCTGGCAGATGTTTTAACGGCATAACACCAAGCTGCCGATTTTTCAAGGAATTAGCAGATGGAGGAAACAAAAAAAGCAGGAAATTACAAAGTAAATGGAAACTTCCAGAGTGGCAAAACACGACAGAGTTAAAAGGTCCAAATATACATCTGTTCTATTGTGCAGTTGTTTGCATAATTCCTTGTCAATATAGTACGACATTAGTCAAGGTTACCCAGAGAAGAGTACAGCTAATGTAAAATTGGGGGCTTGACAGAGATTTACAGATACACTTGGCAGTTGGATGCAGAACTCTCATTGGCGCCTCTGTGAGAGGAGTGGACAGCCAAATCATGATGAAGGTACTGCAACAGCTCCACTACCTTCAGCAGCTCCAGTGATCTCCCGACCACAGCTGTGAGATGCATCTGTTTCATAGAAAAACTTAGGAAGCTTTATCTCCAAGATTAAATGAACACTTGTGAAGCTTCAGAGGCTCTGTGTTCAAAGCTGCTGTAGCAGGCACTGAGGGGCTCTGAACATGGATTGAAAGGAATGTTAAAAGGAATAAAACTGTGAAAACTCAATCAGGTTCATCAATCACAGCTTCAAAGGAAAGGTACTAGAGCAAAGATTGTATATGTTTATTCAATATGTAGGTAATCTATGCCTATTTGATTTGTACAGTTGTCGTTTTTCACTTGACCTCAAACAAGAACCAACCACCCCACTCATTTTACTCAGGACCATAAAAGCACTTGAAGGGGTCCCTAGTTACCTAGGAAACATAAAGGTTAGGTGGAGGGGCAGTCTTTTTTACTGCACTCTGTGCATGGGCCTTGTCAGTATTGATGCTCCAGCTAGGCTCAGTAATTACTGGAATGTCTGCAGTGATTTAATGAGGTTACACTTCCTGCTGCTAATACATATAATACATATGTATATATATAATACATATAATACATATAATACACAACCTCTACACACTTAGAGTTATAATGACATCTCCATTTCACATGGTGTATCTGATAATTACAATTTAATCCAATCAATGAGAACTGGATCGATGAGTCATCGGTAATCGAATGTGATGTGGGAAAAAAGCCTCCATACCTAACTCTGCATTGGTTGTACAATAATTGTAAAGAACTCATAGGAGAGGTGCAAAACCCAATAGACCAAGTTACAGGCAGTGTGACCGATGGACTAACAGCTTATACCAAGACAAGCATGAAACTGATTTCCACACAAATGACCATAATTGCATTGAACTTTATAACATATGGTTCATAATTAAAGGAAATGTATTAAAAAAAGAATGGGTAGCAAACTTTTACCCAATATGTTTTTGTTTAGCCAATCAACAAAGTTTTTCTAAATCTCAATTAATCTCTCAACAACAGACTCCCTCGCAACCTCATCCAGGTGCACTGACAGGAATAGAACGGGTTAGACAAAAACACAACTTGCTCCAAATGGAAATAAATAACTAAAGCTGTCACATTTTGACACTTTTTAATTATTTATTATTTTCTAGCATTATCATCTAAGGAGCAGGTTGAGCCATGACAAAGATTTCACAATGAACAAAGGAAAGAAAAGTAACTCTTCTGTTTTACATTCAAGACACTGAATCGGAGGGAAATTGTTGACTGACACAAATATGAGAGACAATTCCCTGTACAGTAATTTGTTTATTTTTCACCTGTCCTTCAAGGTGCAAGGCAGCAGTTTTTACATTAGGACAAGTCCATGACTTTCCACATTAAGTGCCAGGGATTCAGTCAACTGTCTTCTACACAGCTCAGCTCAGATGCCATCAATGCTTGCAGGACTAATGTGCAGATAGTAATAGGACAATTCTCTAGCATTGCATTGAGAATACAGTATGCTATGGGCAGACCTGGCAAACTGGAAACTCACTTGTATTGTGCCTGGAAGTGTTCCTGTACAAAGCTGTGGCGTGCCCCGGGCTGCTGCGAGTGGGGAGGCTCAGTGACCATCGCCTCCTCTGATATACCAGGGCCCTGGAATAGAGAGTGGACAAACAGAAACACATCATTGTAACATCTACAATCGCTATAAAAAAAAACACCAGATTCAACTAAATCCACTGCTATTCGGATGACACCCAGATTTACATCCACACCAAACCCACCTCTCACCTCTTTCCCTCATCTCTGATCAACTGTCTCCAGGGCATCAAAAACTGGATGACACCTAATCTACTCAAACTCAACAGCAATAAAACGGAGGTCATGCTGGTGGCTGTCAAAGTTCTCCTCAAGAAAGTGGGTGACCTCGTGATGTCCACTGATGGTTGCACCGTCTGCTCATTATCTGAGGTCTGAAATCTGGGTGTCATCCTGGACCACTCACTCCTTCGAGCCCCACATCAAGTCCCCCACCAAATCTAGCTTCTTTCACCTCCGTAACATTTATTTTTATTTAACCATCCCCAAAACAAGACTGTGCACCATCGTGGACCGGGCTTTCAGCGCTGCTGCCCCCCCAAACCGTGGAACTCTCTCCCAGCCACCCAAAACTCTGGGGGCATTGCTACTAGCTACTAGCGTTAGCACAACGACATGCTAGCTGTTCCCATAGATTTCCAGTCATCGAGCTAACACCTATCCATTTAAAAGTGCATCTTGGCAGAAATATCTACTTATTTTTTGCATCAGTGGAAACAATTTAGCAGCAGTGGCCAATTAATATAGGGGTTAACTCTGGACTGAGGAGAGGAACAGATCAGCATAAAATATATTAAATTAATATCTGTCTCGTTAGAACATTGTGAAATGTTGTTCAGCAGTCTTTTTTTCTATTATTTCAAAGGCAGTGGAAAGTATTGACGTGAACGTAACCCGCTTGGGGGACCTCTCTCTTTATTCTTTAATCCACTCACCTAACTGGCATTGGAAAAGATAAAAGAGGAGGAAGAAGCGATAAAACTAACAGACTGATCACTGAAACCATGTAAGGTAAAAAAAAAACAAGCTGATCTGGGACGGCACACAACAAGGACATAGCACAGCTATGTGATAATGAATGAAATGAATTGAAAACTGTCCCCGTCAGCGCTGATTTAACTGAACTAATCCACCTAGCCCTAGCTGCACCACCAACAACAATAGCAGCAACAACAGCAGCCATGGTCTTTGCTCCTCCTTTATCGTCACTTCTGACGATGTCTCTAGCACTTTCTATTGGTGGTTTGTGTCCAGTGTGACTCTGTGGAGTAATAATTACTACAGATACTGTAATGGCACACCATCGATGCAGTGTAGTCATTTGAAACCAATGTAATGTCAAATCTGAATCATTCTCTCACTATGGTATCAGGGTCATGGTTGCACCATTTCATAAAGCCATGTTGTCTTGTGACAGGAGGACCAGGAGAAGATGTGTGGTTATGATGGATATTTTGGTACAGCAATGGTAAAAACGAAACAAAGAGTACCATACCATGGCACTGAGACAGGATGGATGACTGAGAAAAAGAGAGGTAATACTGTATAGTGTCATTAGGGGCATTCATTAGGCTTAATTACCCCTCTCATTTCCGGGGATAAAAAAAAATATGTTTTATTGTCATATACACCAGATAGGTACTGTGAAATGTGTTGTTTTGTGTTGTTTTACAGGGTCAGTCATAGTAATACAATCACCTGTGCTCCCTCTCCGGCCTCTAGGTCACCAGGCTGCTCGTTTATGGCGCACACCTGTCACCAGTGTTATGCGCATTTGTGCATAATGACACTCACCTGGACTCCATCACCTCCTTGATTACCTGCCCTTTATATGTCATTCCTTTTGTTTTTTCCCCCCAGTCGTCATTGTTTATGTTTCATGTCGGTGTGCTGTTTGTGTTTCTTGTTGTGTTTATTTATTAAACTTATTCACTCCCTGAACTTGCTTCCCGACTCTCAACGTACATCGTTACAAGTACGGCGCACCTGAAGCAAATTAGGCCTAAGTGCCTTGCTCAAAGGCACATCAACAGATTTTTCACCTTGTCGGTTCAGGTATTCAAACCAGCAACCTTTCGGTTACTCGTTCAACACTCGAACGGCCATCCCTTCATGAATGTCTTTGACAGAAATCATGGTAAATCAATTTAACAGCAAATAACAAAACGATTTTGCTTGCTTGATTACCGATTATTACTGTAACTGAGCTCTCACAATCTCTCTTCGAAGACGTGTGAAACTTCAACATGCCTCTGCACTACAGTCAATATCAACTGCACAATATGTGCTCACTGACAACGTCAGTTATGAAAGTGACAAAGTAGAACCTTTTCCTTACTGTCTATTTCCTGATTTATACAGTTACGGTTACAGTCACCGTCTGATTATGCATCAAAGTTGAGGTAAGAGGACACAGTTAAGCCTTTATTCCTACAAAACAAGCACATTGTTGGATAACAATGGTTATAAATAAAAAATAAAGGGAGCATTATGCGCCAAAGATATGAAAATATTCAAGTGCAAAGCAAAGAGAATTTGAGCTGCCATTTGCCTTCAGGCATTCAGGATTTAGTGACATGACAACAGCAACATGATGCACTTCAGATGCATAGTGGAGATATTTAATGGTACAAAGTTGTACATTATGGAGTGAATATATGACTACAATACAGCCCGTGTGTGTGTGTGTGTGTGTGTGTGTGTGTGTGTGTGTGTGTGTGTGTGTGTGTGTGTGTGTTTGCGTGCATATGTGTAGCTCCCAAACTGACACAGCTTTGACCTTGAAGGTGACAGTTGTAACAAAAAACATTTGATGTATCTGGATTCTTTTAAATTGAAAATAAACATTTATACTTTCAACATTCAGCACCTGAACAAAGCCACTGGATGTACACGTTGAACTATGATAACAAATCTCTGACTCACCTTTTCTTATCAAGTGTGGTTGACTTGGAAAAGGCCAAGCTAAAACCACATTTCCGTGTTAGCACATTATTACTGAAGTTACTAGAGCGCTGTACCTAGATGCCAGGCACTTGAAAATGCATTAAGTCATCATATCATTTTAGCCCTCATTTGACAGGCTCATGGAGGCTGTCAGAGCATTATTGCTCGCTAAGTCTCTGAGGTGTGTTAACTCTCTCTGTTGACTCTTTCTCCACCACACCACGTCTCCTGTCCTGATCCCATACTGACTGCCACTGTTCCCAGGCAGCCAGCTCAACCATGACCCGTCTTACAAATGGAGCTGAAAGGAGGTTTTGAATTTCGGTTGTGGAAAAAAGTGTAGTGTAGTGCTCAGGAGGAGAGTTCCTTTAACTAACCAATGCCAACGAGTCTTTTCTTCCAAGTCCACTTCAGCTTAGCACAGTCCAGAATGTGACCGAAGCATGACCTTCCCTTCTTGCACGGGGCTTCAATAGGCACATACAATCACAAATGTTGCCTCTTCTCTCATTTCCCTCTCACTTTAGTGAGTTCCTCTATGGTTTTAGCTCTCTCCATCACACTCTACCCCACTCAGTCACTCCCTCATCATTCTCTCATAGCATTCTCTCTTTTCCCCTCCCTGTGTGTTACGGTAATGCTCTGCTGAGCCTTCTGTTATTGGTCAAGGGGTAACAGGTCTATAGAGCAGGCATTGAGAGCAGAGCGAGAGAGGTTATGAGGTCTGCTCTCCTGAGGCCTATGCTCCTACAGAACATATAGCTAGCTGAATTCATGCCTTACTAACACTCTCTGGCCTCCTCAGCAGCAGAGTTGACTGGAGCTGGAGAGATAGTACATTCCAGAGTTATCTTTATGCAGAGATAACAACACAGCGTTCCGAGACCAATGAGCCCAGCCTAGACACGGTCTTATCACCTCATTAAATTCCCTGGTGAGCCTGGCCAAGTCATCAGACTGCGAAGCGGCAGCAGCATGTTAGCAGCAACCGCTAGTATGGCTGGGACGATACCAGTATCGCAATCTGTTTTCAATGGCAAAAATGTCAAACCTGCTGTATGTAAAATAATGTGTGCTATAGTTTGGAAAGTAAATAAATGTGACTCTGGATGACAACATAATGTTTGTTTCCAACATTAGGGCTGTTTTCCTAAAGAAGTTAAATGTTTCCTTGTCACTAATGAATATCACGATACTAGTATCGTCCCGGCCCTGTTAAAGACGTGAGCACAGTGAGAAACTGAGGCACACAGACATATGATTCAGTAAGGCAGAAGTCATCTAAACTGATCAGGCTAGATAATGATTCCCATTTAATTAACTAAAACTGCTACTGTGCTCAAAGTAATATATATATATATTTATTTATTTATATACCGTTAAACTTCAATTAATAGCCCGGGTATTTATTTGCTTGAATCACTGAACACAACCGGCGCTTATCAGAGACAGGTGTCTATTTCCTTAATGCACACAGCTTTTTCTCAATACAATTTTGAAAAGACTACAAAACTGTTTAATGTGAACTGTATGACCAGTATAAACATTATAATAACAAGTCCATCGCAGATCAGACTTGCAAAGACTAGGCTGCCTTTGGCGTTGCCAACGTTTTCGCGCTTCAGCACCATTCTCTCCCTCGTTGCGCCTTGTATCCCCCGTAGTTGAGCCAACCATGTCAAACCACACTGTCGTCTCATCCTTGGAAATTATGTTGCTCTCCTCTATCTTCTTTTGCACAATCTTTACATTTCTCACTGAAGTTCACTCATAAACAACTCATTTAGACCCAGCGTTTATTGGAAAAAGGCTGATGTGTGTGTGGATGCCAGGCTATTAAAAGGGACAGGCGGCTATTTGAGACTGCGTTTAATTTAAGTTTATGGAATGTGGAAAACTACAGTATGCACCTTGAGAGGTCTCATATACTTGAATGTCCTGTCTAACATTGATATGCTATCTTGGAAATCAGTTGTCAGAAAAAGGTCAAGCTCAAACCTGATAGAAAGGCCAGTAAAATGGGTTAGGCAGAAAAAGGTGGAAAGTAGATATTTTGAGTCAACATGGAAAGCCTGATTTTAGGACAAAACGTATTCCTTCTGAAAATATAGTCATTTAGTGGTAATGCTATGGTAGTGTAGCCTACAGTAATGTATCTGCTGGGACAAATTTCTGTAGCTCACTGTATGTTTAAACACACACACACACACACATGCCCGGACATTAACACAAACACTCAAAAAGGCAACAGACTGATGTCCAAGATGGGAACATAATGTACTCTAATGTGTGTCCTTGATAAACGCTTTATCAAATGACTCCTCTTGTCATGGACACAAAGAGAAACAGCAAGTTGTCAAAAAGCCTGTGTTCATGTCTGCTGCTTCTTCTAGGCCATCAACTCTGTGACACAAAAAAGTAGTATGTCTGTGAAGGATGGCGCTTTAGTGTTCTGCTATTGGTGAACATGGAGATGAACACATTTTCAAAAGGGAGATTCAGATTAAATTAAAATGACTTGAGCTCTTTCCAACAGTTCTAAGATGAGGTGGCTGTGGTTGAGTGGTTTCACTGACAGAGCAGAGCCCTGTAATGGAGAGGAAAGGCCAACTGATGAGGGAACATTTCATTAGAAGCAGAGTGGACAAATAATGATTTATTACTAAACGTGTATAAATTGCTTCATCAGCAAAGGCTTGGATTGCTTGCTTGCCGCAGGCAACTTAGTCATGTTTATTTGACTTTGCCCTGGTTTTCTTATTAACAGCAATACTGTGTAAACAAACTAACAGATGTTTCATTTGTTCAATTTACTGCTTGATAGGGGTGGCATCACAACAACCTCAAGCACTTTAGCTTCTAAATTGAGTAAAATAAGCTGAATTTAATTTTGTCAGCAAATATTGCCATTAAAAGCAACTACCCACTGGGCACAGATGTCACAGGGATACGTTGTCAGATCACATGATCATTTAATTGGCTGATTACAATGTAATGTACAATGAAAGTTGTCCTTTCAAACAGTCCCTTCTAAAAAAAGTACTCTGCAATATATATTTACAGTATAATACCACACTTTACAAAGTGAATGATTATTGTGAAGGGGCGCATGACTGGGCACAGAGGACATTGACGAAGTCTGAAAAGAGAACACGAAGTCTGAAAAGAGAGCCACTGTCAATTTAATGAACAAAACAGAACTCGTCATGTAGTAGTAACGTACGACCACTAATACCCGAGATATGGTAAATTGTCAAATTGTCAACCTTGCTTAATCCAAAAGTCTCAATGCCAGGAGAGGCGTGTGCCGATACCCCGGGAGTAAGAAGAACATTAAAACTGATTGATTTCTAAAATTGATTAAAAATGATTTCTAGAATTTAGATAAATGACAAAGATACAATTGCGAGCAACTGAGTAGAAGGACTAGAGCCTAGTTGCTAGCGCAGCACTGTCAACGAGGGAGACAGAGTTAATCTATTGTTATTCCTGAGCTGACTGACCAGAGAAAAATACTGCAGCATTGTTATCAGCTAGCGACGGTGGCTCAAAGGGGTCATTTTCTGTAACCACCAAAGCATACTAGACAGTTTTGACAGCAATTTAAGTCCATGTCCAGACTTTGGTAAGTGTAAAATTGAAGGATAAGATCGAGATAATAAGCACTACAGTGCAAACAAACTCCCTGCTCTTACGACACTCCACCACGCTTGAGGCCATTCACTTCACACAGTAAACACAATTCTCCAGTTGAGATGCCATTAAAAATGGATTTGGCACTGGTAGCACTGAGAACCACAGTGATTCACTTCTGAAAGATTTACCCAGAGTCAACTCTCCATAGAGTGTAATGACAAGACAGACTGATAACGGGACTTTATTTCATTGTGGTGCTGACTGAGAGCCTGAAATCACACACATTAACAGAATGGACTGTCCTCTAGTGAGGTCTTAAATAATTAACCCAAATGTCACCCATAGTGATTCATACCAGTGTTCAGGAACCTGGGCACTTTCACTCCACCGCAGAGGAATTCCGGCAAATATCCTGCGCAGATCACCTGCCTCGTCCTGATGGGCTTTCAGGGATGGAGCGTAAAGGGGAACGAGGTTTCCCAGTAATGGTTCTGCCGTGAATAATTGAAGCATCCATGAAAACACAGAGATGGACATGTGCTTCTGGAAGGAGCAGAGCACTAGGGGAGAATGATTGAGAACAGGGGCTGCAACAGCAGAGCTCTAACCTCTCCAGTAGAGCTAAACACACAGACAGTGAAAGAGAGAGAGAGTGCACTACACAGCGCTGACATGCACAGCGTTAATGAATAATGGACGTCTCCCTCTGAGAAACCTCCTACCATGTCCCTCTCTAAAAATAGCCTCTTCTTTAGTCAAGGTGGACAGGTGTAGCAGCACTACTGTCAGAGCCCCAACTCATAGGGAATCACTCTTTGTGGGAGCATCGTTATGGACATGCTAAGTGGGAATGCTCTGCTGAACAGGGTGAGGCTGACCTCAGTATGTAGTAGGTGGTAGTGGCCTGCTAGATGATGTATGTGTCTGGTCATGTCTGGTTAGTGGGAATATGTTAGAAAGCAGACCTGTCCAGAGGCAGAATTCTGGCCTTGGTATCCTTCTGTGAGTTCACAAAGGGTATCAGCTACAATTACCCCTGGGATTTCAAGACTGGTTATACACGACATGACCAAAAGTATGTGGACACCTGCTCTTCGAACATCTCATTCCAAAATCATGGACATTAATATGGAGTTGGTCCTTCCTTTGCTGCTACAACAACCTCCACTCTTCTGGAAAGGTTTTCCACTAGATGTTGGAACATTGCTGGGGGGACTTGCTTACATTCAGCCACAAGAGCTTTAGTGAGGTCAGGAACTGATGTTGGGCTATTAAGCCTGGCTCGCAGTCTGCATTCCAATTCACCCCAAAGGTGTTCGATGGAGTTGAGGTCAGGGCGCTATGCAGGCCAGTCAAACTCTTCCATACCGATCTTGACAAACCATTTCTGTATGTACCTCGCTTTGTGCATGAGGGCATTGTCATGCTGAAACAGGAAAGGGCCTTTCCCAAACTGTTGCCACAAAGTTGGAAGCACTGAATCATCTCGAATGTCATTGTATGCTGTAGCGTTAAGATTTCCCTTCACAGTAACTAAGGCACCTTGCCCGAACCATGAAAAACAGCCCCAGACTACTATTCCTCATCCACCAAACTTTACAGTTGGCACTATGCATTCAGGCAGGTAGTGTTCTCCTCGCATCCGCCAAACCCAGATTCGTCCGTCAGGACTGCCTGAGGTGAAGCGTGATTCATCACTCCAGGGAATGCGTTTCCAGTGTTCCAGAGTCCAATTGTGGCGAGCTTTACACCACTCCAGCCAATGCTTGACATTGCGCATGGTGATCTTACATGCTGACGACACCTCTCGCATCGCTTGCGTGAGCGCTGCAAAATAAATTTAAACATACATGTTATTCAATTATTGCACCCACAATGCTTGCGCGCGCCAACGAGCGTCTGCGTTGCCAGGGGCTAAAATATAAGTCAATTCTATTTGTGACGCTGATCGCGCTGCAAGTCCTGCCTTTCCCATCTCCTCATTGGTTTATAGAAGCAGATACCCACATGCCATCTCCTCATTGGTTATACCCACGTGGGTGACTGAAAGTCGAACAGAGTTCGGTGGTGGTAATACACCACCACCGCCATATAAGTCCAAAGAAGAAAAGGCCTGGAAGGAGGAGAGATGACTAGAAACGATTCGGTTGACCGTTTTATGTGTAGATTAATTGTGGGAGTAGAGGACCTTGTGCATTTCAGGGAAAATAACAACTATATCCCAGGACATATTAGATAGCAACAGCAAGCTAGCTAAATTGCCTTAAATGTTTAATGCTTTTAGACCTGTCCCCAAAGTAATATAATTGGTACAGAGTTTGTTTTGAAATTTTAACCTGCGTGTCGTGATCGCGTTTGGTGTGGGGGGAACAAAATCGATTTGCACACGATGGCATACACGCGGGTTAGGCTTGTGTGCGGCTGCTTGGTCATGGAAATCCATTTCATTAAGCTCCCAACTAACAGTTTGTGTGCTGATGTTGCTTCCAGAGGGAGTTTGGAACTCGATAGACGATTTTACGCTCTTCAGCACTCGGCGGTCCCGTTCTGTGAGCTTGTGTGGCCTACCACTTTGCGGCTGAGCCATTGTTGCTTCTAGACGCTTCCACTTCACAATAACAGCACTTACAGTTGACCGGGGCAACTCTGGCAGGACAGGACTTTTACGAACTGACTTGTTGAAAAGGTGGCATCCTATTAAGGTGCTGCGTTGTGGGTCACTGAGCTCTTCAGTAAGGCCATTCTACTGCCAATGTTTGTCAATGGAGATTGCTTGCATGGATATGTGCTCAATTTTATATACCTGTCAGCAACAGATGTGTCTGCAATAGCTGAATACACTAATTTGAAGGGGTGTCCACATACTTTCGTATATATAGTGTACCATGATTTCTGGTTTGTTTCTGATGACAGCTGCCCACATGAAGAAAATACTATAGTATACTATGGAACTACATTATAAACTGGGGGGTTCGAGCCCTGAATACTGATTGGCTGACAGCCGTGGTTTATCAGACCGTATACCACGGGTATGACAAATCATGTCTTTTTACTGCTCTAATTACTTTGGTAAACAGTTTATAATAGCAATAAGGCACCTCGGGGGGTTGTGGTATATGGTCAATATACCACGGCTAAGGGCTGTATCCAGGCACTCCGCTTTGTGTCGTGCAGGAGACACCTGAAACCCCACCTCTTCAAGGAATACGACGCCAGGACAGCGGAGTCAATCACCACCTTCCGGAGACACCTGAAACCCCACCTCTTTAAGGAATACCTAGGATAGGATAAAGTAATCCTTCTCACCCCCCCCCCCCTTAAATGATTTAGATGCACTATTGTAAAGTGGCTGTTCCACTGGATGTCAGAAGGTGAATTCACCAATTTGTAAGTCGCTCTGGATAAGAGCGTCTGCTAAATTACTTAAATGTAATGTAATGTGCATAAAAACAGCCCTTTGCCGTTATATTGACCATATACCACACCCCCTCGGGCCTTATTGCTGAAGTATTCACTATTCACTCAGTGTTTTTGCTGACTTTACTGTAGTACTCACTAAATCTGCAAAAACACTACAGTGAACACTGTAGTATTTACAGTGAACTATAATGTAAATACTGTAATAAAAATGTGTTTTTGCAGATTGTAGTATACTGTAGTATTTACTATAGTGTTTCTGTGGACTGTAACATACTGTAGTATGTACTATAGTGTTTTTGTTTTATTATCTTCGATACATAGAAGTGGAGGCTTTCTCCTTGAGGAAACCTATTGGAGATATACTAAAAGAGAACATTTTCCATAACCTGTAGGTAGTAAGGACTAGGGTCTGAATAGAGTTCAGAGCTTCGGCTCCTTCTTATAACCTGTAAGGAACACAATATATGATATATACTTGCATGTTAGTTTCTCACATATGGGTGGCACAAATTGGGATACGGGGAGGGGAATGGGTAGGGTATATGCCAATTATATGCAAATTAAATACTGTGGTATTTACTACCGTTAAAAAAATGTACACCACAATCCAGATAGAATTATTACAGTACCCTTAAAGGACATGCCATTGACAGTTAAGTTAAATTGTTTGCCTTGAATCTTTTGATATGTCATTCTCAGAAGTGCGGATCCTGAGCCTCCCGAGTGGCGTAGCGGTCTAAGGCACTACAACGCAGTGCTGAGGCACCACTACAGCCTCGGGTTTGATCCCAGGTTATGTCACAGCCTGGGGCGGCGCACAATTGGACCAGCATCGTCCGGGTTAGGGGAGAGTTTGTCCGGACGGAATTTCCTTGTCTCATCGTGGTCTAGCAACTCCTTGTGGCAGGCCGTGCACCTACAAGCTGACTTCAGTCGTCAGTTGAACAGTGTTTCCTCTGACACATTGTTGCGGCTGGCTTCCGGTTTAAGCGAGCAGTGTGTCAAGAAGCAGTGTGTTCTGGCTGGGTCGTGTTTCGGGGGGTGCATGGCTCTCGACATTCACCTCTCCCGAGACCGTAGGGGAGTTGCAGCGATGAGAGAAGATCGTAACTACCAGTTGGATAACAAGAAATTGGGGGGTAAAATATTTATTTAATAAAGAAGTGCGGAACCTGGCTACATACAACGTACTAAATCTATAATCTTCTATGTAGTCATACATTTAGCTTTTTTTGCAATTGTTATTGTTGTTATTTTTTAAGTTGAACAAAAGTCTCAACTTATATTACTAAATGTACGCAATATCAATGGTAAAGTATGTCAACTCAATGTTCAGCAAAGGCTGACATATAATAATGTAAAATGGAGATCTCACATTCAAGCACTTCCATGAAGCTATAACCAAGGATGTTGACATCCTTGATATAAGTGAATCAGCATTAAGAGTCTATGGCTCTTCATACAGGCAGGCTGTTGGCACAACAGATCATAATCTGCTCTAGCTGTATGCCCCAGACACACCATTAGTTTGTCCGTTTCACTAAGCCAGTCAGATGGGTGGGCTAGTTATTAAATCCCAAAGTCTGGAGGTCAGAAATTCACAGAAGGGGATTCATAACTGTGAAGAAAAGGCAGCAGAGGATTCTGTGAAAGGGAATTTTGTTATTTTACATAAGAATGAAGGAAAGGATAAAATGATTAGCGGTTTGAGAGACAGAGGGACATAGTCCTGGAGGGGGTAATGATATAAGAGGAGAGGAGTGTAGAAGGAGTGTAGAAGCCCTCAATGCACGGACACTTCTCTGTATAGTTCTTCAGTTGGAGAATACAGCTAGTGACAGGAGGGTAGCTAAAGTGGTAGCGAGACCTCTGACAATGATTCTACAACAGTATATGAGATATCAGCAGAGTGGGTTCAGGCGCAGTGGTTTGAGGTGAATGGCGATATAACACATGATTAGTTATAATGCATCAACTCAACCGACCCTAGCCAACCGACCCTAGCCAACCGACCCTAGTCAACCAACCCTAGCCAACCGACCCTAGCCAACCGACCCTAGCCAACCGACCCTAGCCAACCGACCCTAGCCAACCGACCCTAGCCAACCGACCCTAGCCAACCGACCCTCGCCAACCGACCCTAGCCAACCGACCCTAGCCAACCAACTCCTTCTCAAAATCCTTGCTAGCATGCCAACTTTCCTCATTGGAGAGGGATTTCCAGACAGCAACCTGCAGGTCTGCACTGAGGTCCACTTCCTTTCCTTTTAGTGGAAATAATAGCCAGGCAGTAGCTAGAGGTCAGCAGGGGATGATGATGTGACTCAGTCCGGGTCTCTCTGACCTCATGTCAGTCGTTCCTAGTGGGCTACTCTCTCAGAGCATTTGACAGATTTTCAACCATGGCAAAACTCCCTGGTGGAGCACAATTTTTGGCATCCTGTAACATTCTCTCACATAGTGTATGAGGTCATCTCCACAATGCTACAGTCATTGGTAACCTATATTAGATATCATTCTATAGAGCAGACTCGCTGGACCTCCACAGTAAAAAGTATAATGACAGTAAAACATTACAGCCCAGTGGAGAGAATCATCCTCCACCAATGCTGAGTGGATCTGCTCTGCCGCTCCGCTGCTTGTTTTATATGGAAATACCATCAAGTCTGGAACAAAAAGAGGGAGGAAACACAGCACTTTTTGGAAGTACCTTTGCGAGCCAAGAAAATACTTGGAGCTACTATTCAAGAAAAATGCTCATAACACATTTTTGGGTGGATGATTATGACTTTGTGAAATTATTCATTAGTGTCTCATAAGCCGATTGGTTTTTAGGAGGCATCAGCGGAGGCAGAGGAGGAAATTAATTCATATAAAGACAGGGAGGTGGGTCTCCTGAGCTGATGGGGTTTATTACTGTGCTGCTGACACACTGTGGTGACAGGCAGGAGACAACACCCACAGATGGGGATGTAATGACAGGAGCAAAAGTCAAGAAAGGCTAGTAACTATTTATATAGACCACCTCTGTGTAATAACTTTGGAATATACTTACAGAAACATGTACAGTATGTCTATCAAGAATGTTTACAGCGAATGTATAAGGTGTTATAAATGGTTTACAAAACATGTTACCCCATTCAAAAGAACTTATCAAAGACATCCAAATAAAGTGAAATGAAGTCAAACGGTCATGAAAATCTGCTGCCAACTAGCCTGTATAATTATGAGCCCTTTTACAGGTAGACTTGGAGAAGGCATTCCACACAGAAGTGGTGGCTCAGCGACAGTGCAGTGCAGTATATAGAAATGTCCTTAACCGCTCCTTAAACCTTGAGTGATACATTGGGGTGTCTGAGGCAGCTTAATTGTGTCTGTGCCAGTGAAAGCAACCCCGGCAGACTGCAGATAAATTAAAAAAGGTCATTTTTCAAGAACAGTGCTCCTGGCAAAGGGAGGGACGCTCTCAAATTAAACCTCCATGAGAAGTCAACAATAATTCACACACACACCCACACCCCACACACACACACACACACACACACACACACACACACACACACACACACACACACACACACACACACACACATTGTCTTGCTCTGTGGGGAAGCCGATACAGAACATGAGCCCAGTATGTATCAGCCAATCAACACTAATCTGGGTTAGAGGTCAAAGGAGTACACAAACACAGAGCGGTCACATTGGGACCCTTTCCTCCAAGCTGCTTTTCCAGCTGGGTGGCTCCGAGTCACAGGAAGCCATTCTGTTCTACAGAGCAGACAAAATCAAAGTTGGGGAGAGGAAACACTCAAAGGCACAATAGGCCTGCACCCTGCCCTCTCTGACTGGAAAACAGCAACCACACATGGCACGTTGTGACGGTCGGTGCTACTGTAAGTGATGTTGTTGTAGTCAGGTATTGGTGGTTGGCTTAGTCAGTGCACTCTCTGTAAATCACAACAGATCTTTATGAAGAGACAGTGAAGAGAAGAGAGGAGGATGCCTTAAAAGGTTCTGAGGATAGTGTTTCTGACCTTGGTGACCTTGATACTGATCGTTGTGATGACTGTGCTCAGCATGGTTGAGGAACCAGTGCAGGACATGAGTCATTTGACCCTGCATGGGAATGTCCTCTGTTGTTGGGTGTCTTTGGTAGCTCGCCTTCAGTGCTATCTCTTTTCCTGGCTTGCATCATGAGTACCACTAATCATAATCCTCTTTGACCCAAGATTGAACCCTGAACACTGTTCCTCTTCTCTCTACTCACACACCTCCCCTCTGCTTCTCTGTGGGCACAGATACAGTAGATTCCCAAGGCCCTCTGGTGAATATCCCATTCCCTAAAGTGAATGGCTCGGACCAGCCCAGAGTGTTTGCTGTGACAGCACTAACTGCATTACATTCACAGTCCCTTATTCATGTTCCAACGCTGTAGGAGGGCTGAGGGTTCACTGAGAGCAAAAGTCCTTACTGTACCCAAACTGCTCCTTGTTCTGGATAAGTAAACACATTTGTAAATCAGATACAAATAATTGAAATATCAACAAACATGGCAACAGTTGCTTGACTATACTGACTCGGCAACATTGCTGAGGTTTGCTTATCTGTCAGTCTGTCACTACCCATTAAGGCTTCCCCACCCACAGCCACACTGTTGTACAGAGCCCAACACAACCCTGTCTCACCTCTCCCTCGCTTCACTAGCAGTGCTCAACAAGCATCTCTTTCTTCCACCGGCTTACAAAGGGCCGCATTCATGATACAGAGAGAGAGCTTCACACCAGCACTGTTTCCTAAGTGATAAACGGTCAACAAACTCAATGCCAGTTCCATGGTGTGACCACAGTGCGTGTGTATTTGTGTGTGTGTGTGTGTGCCTGCGTGTGTGTGTATTCTTTTTAAGGAACTCAGTCGAGCTTATAACTTACTCTAGATAATAGTAACAGTAGAATGCATAAGGTGCCATTTCGGAATTGTGTGTAGTGCATCAGCAGTTTTCCTCTTGTCATGTCAGTCATTGCAGACCTTAGAGAGCTATTTATAACTTGTCAGAAATGTCCAGATCAACCAGCCCATGTGAGCTAATGTTTTTTTAGCTAGGTTGTTAGCCTGTTGATTTTGTTGTAATGTTTGAGTCACTCAGATATAACATGAACACACATGAGACATGGCAAAACGTGTTCAATTGCTGGAAATTAGCTTTTAAACTGCAAAATGGTCTTTCAGCCAATAAGAGGGAGGTGAAAAGTTTGTGTCGTGGACAGTACTTGTGCCCATAGAGGGGAGGCGAGACATGTTCCCCAATGACGTAAGGGGGGCCAGAATGAAAGTTTGGGAACCACTGACTTGAGCTTGGAGGCTCAGGGGTGGGGGAACTCCCACTGTTCATCTGGGTCTCCTGTGCTGCTTATGGTAACTGAACGCGTGCTGAAAAACAATTCATTCAGCCCCTGGGTTAGCAGAGCTCCCTCCCTGGGCTCGGTGGTGACATGAGAGGACTTATAAACCCTCCATCTTCCCTGTGACCTGGGCTTATCCACTGGCACGGCAATAGCTCCAGTAGGGTGGCAGAGCTGCAGCCTGCCACAGCACAGCAACAAACACAACACAACAAACCCTTAAACTCCTCTGAACTCCCTCTTTCAAGCCCCTTCTCCCAGACCTCAACAAGGGTTTGACTATTTGTGATGTGAGAAGGATAAACACAGTTAGATGTGATAGATGTCTGAGCAGTGCTAAAATAAGAAGACCTCTCTTCATGGAGTCAGTCACCTGAGAGAGCCATTAAAAGCCTTCTCCCCTGAGGAGAGCTCCTTTGTGGGTGGCTAGCTGATACTACTGTAGATTCTTCGAGGGCTCTAAAAAGACCAATAAAGGGAAGAGTGAGTACGGTAAGTAGCAGACTTTGAGCCAGGGGAGGAGGGAGGGGGCACAGTGAGAATAGCAGTATAAAGACCAATAAAGGGAAGAGTGAGTATGGTAAGTAGCAGACTTTGAGCCAGGGCAGGAGGGAGGGGGCACAAGGAGAATAGCAGTATAAAGACCAATAAAGGGAAGAGTGAGTATGGTAAGTAGCAGACTTTGAGCCAGGGGAGGAGGGAGGGGGCACAGTGAGAATAGCAGTAAAAAGACCAATAAAGGGAAGAGTGAGTATGGTAAGTAGCAGACTTTGAGCCAGGGGAGGAGGGAGGGGGCACAGTGAGAATAGCAGTAAAAAGACCAATAAAGGGAAGAGAGAGTATGGTAAGTAGCAGACTTTGAGCCAGGGGAGGAGGGAGGGGGCACAGTGAGAATAGCTCTAAAAAGACCAATAAAGGGAAGAGTGAGTATGGTAAGTAGCAGACTTTGAGCCAGGGGAGGAGGGAGGGGGCACAGTGAGAATAGCAGTAAAAAGACCAATAAAGGGAAGAGTGAGTATGGTAAGTAGCAGACTTTGAGCCAGGGGAGGAGGGAGGGGGCACAGTGAGAATAGCAGTAAAAAGACCAATAAAGGGAAGAGTGAGTATGGTAAGTAGCAGACTTTGAGCCAGGGGAGGAGGGAGGGGGCACAGTGAGAATAGCAGTAAAAAGACCAATAAAGGGAAGAGTGAGTATGGTAAGTAGCAGACTTTGAGCCAGGGGAGGAGGGAGGGGGCACAGTGAGAATAGCAGTAAAAAGACCAATAAAGGGAAGAGTGAGTATGGTAAGTAGCAGACTTTGAGCCAGGGGAGGAGGGAGGGGGCACAGTGAGAATAGCAGTAAAAAGACCAATAAAGGGAAGAGTGAGTATGGTAAGTAGCAGACTTTGAGCCAGGGGAGGAGGGAGGGGGCACAGTGAGAATAGCAGTATAAAGACCAATAAAGGGAAGGGTGAGTATGGTAAGTAGCAGACTTTGAGCCAGGGTAGGAGGGAGGGGGCACAGTGAGAATAGCAGTAAAAAGACCAATAAAGGGAAGAGTGAGTATGGTAAGTAGAAGACTTTGAGCCAGGGGAGGAGGGAGGGGGCACAGTGAGAATAGCTCTAAAAAGACCAATAAAGGGAAGAGTGAGTATGGTAAGTAGCAGACTTTGAGCCAGGGGAGGAGGGAGGGGGCACAGTGAGAATAGCAGTAAAAAGACCAATAAAGGGAAGAGTGAGTATGGTAAGTAGCAGACTTTGAGCCAGGGGAGGAGGGAGGGGGCACAGTGAGAATAGCAGTAAAAAGACCAATAAAGGGAAGAGTGAGTATGGTAAGTAGCAGACTTTGAGGAGAAGGGGGGGACACAGTGAGAATAGCAGTATAAAGACCAATAAAGGGAAGAGTGAGTATGGTAAGTAGCAGACTTTGAGGAGAAGGGGGAGGGAGGGGGCACAGTGAGAATAGCAGTATAAAGACCAATAAAGGGAAGAGTGAGTACGGTAAGTAGCAGACTTTGAGGAGAAGGGGGGGACACAGTGAGAATAGCAGGATGAATCCCGTTAGTAGGTAGTGTACTGTATGAGCCATGGGATTATTTCCTTGGCTCTAGTCTATCAGGCCGCATGTTTCCATACTGATAAAAAAATGAAATCCATGACAACGCGGTGCTCAGTCCATTCATAGGTGGCTGGGAGAGGGACTGGCTAAACATAAGAGATGACTGTCATAAGAGATGTTCTGCTCTGGACAGAGAACACACAGTGCTTGTCTGTGTGTATGTGTGTTTAAAAAAATGAATTCACCTTCATTTAACCAGGTAAGCTAGTTGAGAACAAGTTCTCATTTACAACTGCGACCTGGCCAAGATAAAGCAAAGCAGTGCGACACAAACAACAACACATAGTTACACATGGAATAAACAGGTGTATAGTCAATAACACAATAGAAAGAAAAGAAAGAAAGTCTATATACAGTGTGTGTGTGTGTGTGTATGTGTGTGTGTGTGTGTGTGTGTGTGTGTGTGTGTGTGTGTGTGTGTGTGTGTGTGTGTGTGTGTGTGTGTGTGTGTATACATGTCATTTATTGATATAGAGTTCATTCTGATAGACAGTATTCTTTTGAAAAAATAATTACAAGATTGTAGGAGGGCTTTTTCTACCTATAGAAAGGTTTTCAAGAAGAATACTTAATTCAGTCAGGAGAGAGGAGAGCCTCACTACAAGCACAACCCTGACACCAGCTGAACTCCCACTACATGTTAGTCGACAGTCGTATACCTTTGTTGGCATACCCCATATCATTAGAGAACATGTAGCATTAGCTTAGTACAAATTGAGATGCAGCTGCATGAGAGGTGATGTCTGTCCATCGATTAGTCAGTCATGTATTTCAGGCTTAATGACTCAGTTGACTGTCATTATTAATAGCTTTGGCATTAATCAGGACATGCTAATGTGATTTCCAGGGCAGGTTAATAATGACTTCCACAGATCTAATTGAGGTCAATATGAAGCATGATTCCTATTCCTGTCAGTATAAAGCCAACACAGAGACAAGCAATGAGCCTCTGGAAGGGGTTGTCTTTACTCAACAGCCAGAGCAGAATGCATACTGAAGCCATGACAAAACCCATGTATTTACAATGAAAGATGTCATATGTTATTATTCAAATGAAAACAAAACTACTGGATTAGTCGTTAATTTCTTCATTCTCTCTGGTAACGAAAACAAATATTTGAAATATGTCTCCAAATGCAACATATTATTTACTAGAAATCCAATACTTAATCAAATCTCTAGAATTAGTCAATAACAAAAAAACACTGCATTATCACAACTCTTGTCACAGGTTTGTACAACTGTAAACCCGGGCCTATATTTTATTTGAGGTACTTTAACTTTTGAAAGTCAATTCGTGATTGTATTTTTTTTAGCTTTTAATGTTATTTTGTGAGACAATATACGTGTAGTGATGTCTTATGTTTCATTGTTCTTGTATTGTAATTTGAAATTGAATAATAAATAAAAAATATATATACAGACGTGCTCAAATGTGTTGGTACCACTCCACAAAAAATGAAGAATGCACAATGTTCTCTGAAATAACTTGAAACTGGCCAAAGTAATTGGAATCCACCACAGTTCATTCCATACTTAATAGAAATCAGACTTTGCTTTTTATTTTATATTCAACATAATATTGTAAATAATAAAACAAATGAAAATGTCATGGACAAAAATGATGGGACCCTTAACCAAATATTTTGTTGCACAACCATTACAGGCAATCACTGCAATCAAACGTTTTCTGTAGCTCTCAATAAGACTTCTGCACCTGTTAACAGGTAGTTTGGCCCACTCTTCCTGATCAAACTGCTCCAGCTGTCTCAGGTTTGATGGGGACCTTCTCCAGACTGCAAGTTTCAGCTCTTTCCATAGATGTTCAATAGGATTCAGATCAGGACTCATAGAAGGCCACTTCAAAATAGTCCAATGCTTTGTTCTTATCTATTCTTGGGTGCTTTTAGCTGTTTGCTTTGGGTCATTATCCTGTTGGAGGACCCATGACCTGCGACTGAGACAGAGCTTTCTTACACTGGGAAGTACGTTTCGCTCCAGAATGCTTTGATAGTCTTGAGATTTCATTGTGCCCTGCACAGATTCAAGATTCAAGGGTCAATTTTCCTCTTGTGGCCACGACCAGGGAGGTTGGCTCCAGTTCAATGGACCTTAAACTTCTTAATAATATTTGTAACTGTTGTCACAGGAACATCAAGCTGCTTGGAGTTGGTCTTGTAGCATTTACCTTTACCATGCTTGTCTATAATTTTCTTCCTGATCTCCTCAGACAAATCACTCCTTTGTTTTCTCTGGTCAATGTTCAGTGCGATGCACACAATGATACCAAACAGCACAGTGACTACTTTTCTCCATTTAAATAGGCTACTTTTCTCTACTTTAAATAGGCTGAATGACTGATTACAAGATTGGAGACGTGTGATACTAATTAAAGAAGCTAATTAGTTTGAAATATCACTATAATCCAATTGTTTATTATATTTTCTAAGGGGTACCAACAAATGTGTCCAGGCCATTTTAGAATATCTTTGTAGAATAAGCAATCATTCATCTCTTTTCACAGCTTCTTTGCTTTATTCTATGACATACCAAAGGCATGCAAGTGTACATGATAAAATAGCTTTTAATGTCAGCACTTTTTAGGAGGAATGAAGCATTATTTCAATGAGCTGTAAGGGTACCAACAAATCTGAGCACGTCTGTATATACACTACCATTCAAAAGTTTGGGGTCACTTAGAAATGTCCTTGAAAATCACATTTTTTTGTCCATTAAAATAACATCAAATTAATTAATCAGAAATACAGTGTAGACATTGTTAATGTTGTAAATGACTATTCTAGCTGGAAACGGCTGATTTTGTATGGAATATCTACATGGGCGTACAGAGGCCCATTATACATTTACATTTAAGTCATTTAGCAGACGCTCTTATCCAGAGCGACTTACAAATTGGTGAATCAGCAACCATCACTCTTGTGATCCAATGGCAGGTTGTGTTAGCTAATCCAAGTTTATCATTTTAAAAGGCTAATTGATCATTAGAAAACCCCTTTACAATTATGTTAGCAAAGCTGAAAACTGTTGTGCTAATTAAAGAAGCAATAAAACTGCCCTTTCGACTAGTTGAGTATCTGGAGCATCACCATTTGTGGGTTTGATTACAGGCTCAAAATGGACAGAAACAAAGAACTTTCTTCTGAAACTCGTCAGGCTATTCTTGGTCTAAGAAATTAAGGCTAATCCATGTGAGAAATTGCCAAAAAACTGAAGATCTCATACGCTGTGTACTACTCCCTTCACATAAGAGTTCCATCTGGCTTTAATCAGAATAGAAAGAGGAGTGGGAGGCCCAACTGAGCAAGAGGACAAGTACATTAGAGTGTCTAGTTTGAGAAACAGATGCCTCACAAGTCCTCAACTGGCAGCTTCATTAAATAGTACCCGCAAAACACCAGTCTCAATGTCAACAGTGAAGAGGCCACTCCGGGATGCTGGCCTTCTAGGCAGAGTTGTAAAAAACAACATATCTCAGACTGGCCAATAAAAAGAAAAGATTAAGATGGGCAAAAGAGGGCCTCCTGGGTGGCACAGTGGTCTAAGGCACTGCTTTGCTATCTGTGCCCTCAGAGATTCTGGGTTCGTGCCCAGGCTCTGTTGCAGCCGGTCGCGACTGGGAGGCCCATGGGGCGGGGCACAATTGGCCCAGCGTCGTCCAGGCGAGGGAGGGATCGGCCGGCACTATAACAAGTTCAAAAGTTCAAATGGGTCTCCTTCACACAGAAAGGTGAACCATTGGAGGTGTGGTGTGGGAAGATAGCCTAACCAAATTGATATTACTAGTTTGTCTTGCCTAAACTAAAGTAAAAGTGTAAAATCAATGATGAAGTGGAGCGGCAAGCTGTCAAAAACAGCAGATTTTCGTCCCTCACACCGCCAGACTCTTGGGTGTTAACAAAGTGTGGCAACTTTTTCCTTGACGTGTCCCAGACTTATAATGACAGGCCTTATCAGCAGTCCTCCAGTCCCAGCCTCCTCTGATGTCCTCTGTGGCCTCATACGGAGAGACAGAGACACAGTCCAGATCACCTCCTGTGCCCTCTGGCCCTGCACTGAAGGGCAACTCATCTCAGATTGGAGCTTTGTTCAAGTATTGGATAGACACTGCATAGTACTGTATATGGCCAGATAAACAAAGATGGGGGTGTCAACAGAAATATGGAGAGGGGGGGGAGGATAGATGGAGGGAAAAGGGAAAGTGCGTGTGAGGGGACCGAATGCTCATTGCTCAAAGCAAACAACCAAATTGAATGGCTCAATGAACTGGGGCCCATACAAACACTCACTGTCACACACACACAACTTACTGAGCATCACTTAGCCTACACATATGCATACACCCATAAACACAAGAACACACCCACACATATGCAAACACACTAACCTGCTAACCTGTTCGAAGATAGATGAAGTAAGAAAATCACACTTTGAGGAATCTTACATACAAGACCACAAAGCTGAGTTCACACTGGCAACTGAATCTCTGAACCTCTGTCTTAGCCTACACACTGTCTAGTTTCTAGTCTTAACCACAGCCTTTGGTTCAGTAGGTCCCTACATGGTTAGTGTCAGTGAGATTCACGTCAACAGACCACGGCTTGAGACCACCTCTTACTTTGATCTATTAATTCAAGTATGCAGAGTGTCAAATTCAATTGATGCAACAAAGACCAAGCTGTGTTTTATCCAAAACAAGAGCCAGCAGGCCTAAACAGTAGCCAAGCTGTACTGGTCCGGAACACCATTTATCCTCCCTCAAACCATGCATCTCACTTCTGTTACTTAACACGCAAAAAAGTGTAACAGATTGTTTTCCGTGTGTTCGCATACCAATTTGATAAAGACATGTTGAATCCCAAATACAGTGATGTATTGTTCTGTGAATCTGAGACTGAAATTCCCCTCCAGCCGAATAGCGATGATACAACAGAATAAATCAGTGGAGTAAGGTCTGTGGGAGAAGGGACACTGACATCATTTAGATTTATTTGTGATGACTCACCAACCGGGAATTTAGCACTTGGTATGAATCATTCCACTGGTTATCACCCTGATAGCACTGCTAAAGAGGGGGTGTATTTCAAAAGCAGAAATATGTTTTTAATAATGCATGAAACTCCCTGCTAATGGGCACAGTGGAACCGATCAAAGGCCTATCCAGGGGGTGTCAGGCTCCACTGTGCCCACAGGCATACCTTCAGGAGGAGCCATGCACAGAGAAATGATCAAACAGCAAATTACCCAGCTTTGATTCTACTCCTCAGGCTGCACAGAAGACATTATAGAACAAAGTTGCAGGTCTCCTGTGAAAGCAGCAGATTCACTTGTGGCATCAGCTAGACGGCTGCAGCACACAGGGCATGTTCACAGACAGACAGACAGAACTATGGAAAGCCATCACAACAGCTCTAAACTGTTCCTCCCCCACAAACACAGGAAATAAGTTTGTCAGAGAGGCAATTGTTTCCAAACAGGTGCATGAATAATTTCACCGAAGGGGGTAGGCAATACAAGGTATAGAGGGAGCTTTATCCCTCACACAGGGTTATCAGAATTATCTGTTGATTCATATGCCATTTAGAGCACAGGAGAGAAGGAAATATGTCACTTCTATCCAATGCTGCTCTTCCTCTCACATCTGTTCAGAATTTTTCTGAATAACAGAGTACATAAATTAAAGTTGATTAATGCTGTGTTAGCACATTTAGTATAGATCCAAGGGTAGATAAGTACATCAATAATTGAGAGCTGAATTTAAATTGTACAGACTTAGAGCTGCAAAGAACTTAAAGATGCTGTTGCAAATGCCTGGAGAAACTGACGTTCTGTTGTGAAACCAAGGTTCTGTAGGTATATGAAAAGATCATTTTCTGTATAGCAATAGATATTACAGACAGTAGTTCTTGCTCTTGTGAGTGAGGAGTGCAAGGCACTGTTGAGACTTGTAGCTCAAGCCTACACTTTGAGTTCAGTACAGTTCAATGTGACTGTGTGACAGTGGATGGAGAAGGCACTCTTACCTTCCCTGGGGCTTTGGTCTTCTTATTGTTGTTGCTGCAGGAGGACAAGTTGACATCCTCGTGAACTCGGTCCAGAAGCCAAAGCAGGAACTCCAGGGCGTCATGTTGGGAGTTTCCTCGGAATTGGGATCCATACTTTGATACTATACTCTAGAGAGGGAAAGGAGAGTCACATGGTCAATGAAGGAGTCCATGTAAAACTGTATTGTAAACATTGGTGAATTAGTGCGTCTTCAATGGACAGAGAAAACAGATTAGCTGACTGTTGTTTTAAAATCATTACATTGATGTAATTCAAGATGAATGTACTATAACCACACAGTGTGCTTTTGAAGTAAAAACTTTGCCTAAATGCATGAATAACCTTTTGCTGTCTGGATAATCCGAACATTTTGCAAAAGAGTGAAAAACTAAAACAGCAGTGGGATTATTCATATCCAAATCTGACAGCTTGTTAGGATTTGAGATGTGACAGGAATACCCAAATTGCAGTACCAAAAGCTATTGGTTTGTTTACTGCCATTCCCGCTTACATAGAAACATGTAACACACAGTGTGATATTCACTGGCCAACTGAGGTGTGCAAGACCCTATATAATCAGTTTTATTTTTTGCCAAATTACACTTGTTTTTTTTCCCAAATTCCATTTTCTCCGTTTGTTTTTTCCAGGTTTCTGTTTTTTCAGGTTTTTGCTCTCAAAATATATTTTTTTAGATAGAAAACAACAACATTTTATGTTTTAGGTCCACACCAATGCTTAAACCACATCAGGAGACACCTTTTGAGGTCTGGGAAAAATATATTACATTTACATTTATGGGTGTAGATCCCCTTTTATTCATTGCACAGCAACACTTTGGTTCGCGGTGTTTTTGGAGGACACGTGATTGCAGAGTTTGCTAAACAAATCGCCACTGGATTGATGCAGATAATCATGATATCATTCTGCCAGGTAGGTATAGGCTTTTGGGGAAGCCTTCCCATCTCCAGAAGATGGATCAGTATTAGCATCATTGCTAATGCCTACACAAAAAGTGGTAGACAAACGAGCACATGCAGACAGGGGCATTCGCATGTTGCCTCTTCAGAAAGTTTAAGGAAAATACGAATCACTGATGCATTTTGTTCATGTCTTAACACCATAGTGCCTTCAAAGCTCATCACTAAGCTAAGGATTCTGAGACTAAACACCTCCCTATGCAACCAGATCCTGGACTTCCTGACGGGCCGCCCCCAGGTGGTAAAGGTAGGCAACAACACATCTGCCACGCTGATCTTCAACACGGGGGGCCCCTCAAGGGTGCGTGCTTAGTCCCCTCCTATACTCCCTGTTCACCCACGACTGCTCATTCAAGCACGACTCCAACACCATCATTAAGTTTGCAGACGACACAACAATGGTAGGCCTGATCCCCGACAACGATGAGACAGCCTGTAGGAAGGTTAGACACCTGATAGTGTGGTGCCAAGACAACAACCTCTCCCTCAACGTGATCAAGACAAAGGAGATAATCGTGGACTACAAGAAAAGGAGGGCCGAGCATTCCCCCATTCACATTGACAGGGCTGTAGTGGAGCAGGTCGAGAGCTTCAAGTTCCTTGATGTCCACATTACCAACAAACTATCATGGTCCCAACACACCAAGACAGTCGTGAACAGGGCACGACAATGCCTAATCCCCTTCAGGAGACTGAAAATATTTGGCATGGGTACTCAGATCCTCAAAAAGTTCTACACCTTGACCACCGAGTGCATCCTGACTGGTTGCATCATCACCCGGTATGGCAACTGCTCGGCATACGACCGCAAGGTGCTACAGAGGGTAGTGCGTACGGCCCAGGACATCACTGGGGCTAAGCTTCCTGCCATCCAGGACCTCTATACCAGGGGGTGTCAGCGGAAGGCCCTAAAAATTTTTAAAGACTCCAGCCACCCTAGTCATAGACTGTTCTCTCTGCTACCGCATGGCAAGCGGTACCGGAGCGCCAATTCTAGATCCAAAAGGCTCCATAACAGCTGCTATCCCAAAGCCATAAGACTGCTGAACAGTTAATTGAATGGCTACCTGGACTACTTGAATTGACCCCCCTTTTTATTTTTTATTTACGCTGCTGCTACTTGTCGTTAATTATTCATGGATAGTCATTTCACCATTACCTACATGTACTTATTACCTCAATTACCTCAATTACCGCGACTAACCTGTACCCCCACACATTGACTCTGTAACGGTACCCCCTGTTTATAACCTCGTCATTGTCATTTTATAGTGTTCCTTTTGTTATAACTTTAGTTTATTGAGTAAATATTTTTTTAACTTTCATTTTTCTAAACACTGCATTGTTGGTTAAGGGCTTGTAAGTAAGCATTTCACAGTAAGGTCAACACATCTTGTATTCGGCGCAAGTGACAAATACAATTTGATTTGATTTATGATAATCTTGTGCAAATTAATTAATTGTCTAACAAGTTCAATACATTTAGTTGATTTCCTGTTAAGTTCAATAAATGTTTTAATATTATTGAATTCCATTTTAATGTCTGGATTCCGTGATTCTGTCCGCGTTCTCCGCGTCGCAGATTTTATAGGACCCCAGGTGTGTCTGTTGGTCCACCTGTGGATCCACACAGGATCCCTTCTTCAGGAAGATCAGCTGTAGGCTTAATTCCTGTAGCACAGCCCCCACAGTGGACCCACAGCGGGTCAGTCATTGCCTCAAGCCCGATGTCCGTCTCCACAGAAAGCAGAACAAAGGGATTCTTGAATTGCAAATTCTCCCTAATGCTCTTCACGCTTCCCTCGTCGCCCACTGTCTGAGACAAAGCTATTTCAGGTCCCGGGCAGAAAATCCTCAAATGCTGCTGAGCCCAATCAGAGCTGACCTTGGATGGCTCCCACTGAACCCCCTCATATTCAGTTATTCAGAAACATTTGTCTCAACACCACACACACAACTACAGTACTAGTATTACCCAAACTTAACTGACAGATATAAAGACCGTTCTTTTGACATTTAAGAAAGCAACATCAAATGAAATATGTCCTTAGATATCACTGTGCCACAAAAAAGTAGGTTGAAGAATACTTAAGCCCACATGGAACACAATGTAAATTGAAATCTGTGGTTTAAGACTGAGTGGCACACGACTCAATTACTCTGGAATTAACCGTCTGAACCGCAGCTGGCAGCCTGAAGGAGCCTCAGCAGTAATGAGAGATTATGGAGAGAACAGCAGCCTGTGATCACTGCCTAATAATCCCTGGTATCTAACAGACACACTGTATGACTCTATCATACAGCAGAGTAGATCTCGCTATCATTGGTACAACCTGTATAATAACACACCGTGTGTGGGAGGTACTGCTTTCTCTACCTATCTTCAATGTAGCTACTCAGCTGAACATTGTACAAAGTGAACACACATTCAAAAACAGAGAGCAAAGTGATTATTGGGATGTGTCAAAGCAAAAGTAGGAGTAGAAGAGAGTAGTCTCCGAATGTTGTCTGAAAGTGTGCCTCTTCCTACAGTGTCTATTTTTAGTCAGAGACAAAGTCAGGATGAGAAGTATCACACTGTACAGGTCCTTACACACAATTACACAAAATGTGGACAACAAAATTAAAACATCACAATCACAGGGCCATAACTCAGACTGTGCAGACAAATCCATTGTCTAGTTGTCCCTGTGCCAGCAGCAAGTCTGTCCCTTTTGTGTCAAGAAAGAACAGCATGACATAATGGCCTCTTGGAGACTGGCAGCACAGCACAGAAGATAGCCTTTATGTAATAGGTTTGCTCATTGTACAGCTTTAACCTACTGTAAATTTTTTGCATGGATGGAAAAAGCACAATTGAGGTAGCAAGATGAAAGACTTATATTGATGTTGTACGACTTGTTTTGTTGTGTTCTACATAGCCTAAGTTAGTCTGATGGCAGTGTACAGACAATAAAGATTCTAACTCTTGACATACTTTAAATTAACTCTCTAAGGCAGTTTCCAGAAATAAGCTCTCTGTGGACACATAATGCTACAATTACAAGCTGCTGTTCCAGTGGCAAATCTCCCATGGTAATTCTAGTTATCTTCATCAGTGTCCATGAAATCTGGTAATTGCGTCAGATAAATAATTGATACTGTTGATAAGGTGTAGTTTTCTCTGAGGTGTCCACAATGGCCATTTTGACCTAATTACGTATAACTCTGGACTGTGTAATATGTGTGTATAATTAATGCTCTGGTTTATGAGGTATCTGACTCAAACTGACAATTAATACTTTATTTTATTTCACCTTTATTTAACCAGGTAGGCCAGTTGAGAACAAGTTCTCATTTGCAACTGCGACCTGGCCAAGAAAAAGCAAAGCAGTTCGACACATACAACAACACAGAGTTACACATGGAATAAACAAACATACAATCAATAATACAGTAGAAACATCTATATACAGTATGTGCAAATGAGGTAGGATAAGAGAGGTAAGGCAATACATAGGCCATGGTGGCAATGTCATTACAATATAGCAATTAAACACTGGAATGGTAGGATGTGCAGAAGATGAATGTGCAAGTAGAGATACTGGGGTGCAAAGGAGCAAGATAAATAAATAAATACAGTATAGGGATGAGGTAGATTGGATAGGCTATTTACAGATTAGCTACGTACAGCTGCAGTGATATGTGAGCTGCTCTGACAGCTGGTGCTATCGTTTAGGACCTTGAGTGTGGCTGAGGTGCACCCATGACCAGCTCTGAAACCAGATTGCATAGTGGAGAAGGTACGGTGAGATTCGAAATGGTCGGTAATCTGTTTGTTAACTTGGCTTTCCAAGACCTTAGAAAGGCAGGGTAGAATAGAGATAGGTCTGTAGCAGTTTGGGTCTAGAGTGTCTCCCCCTTTGAAGAGGGGGATGACCGCGGCAGCTTTCCAATCTATGGGAATCTCAGACAATACGAAAGAAAGGTTGAACAAGATAGTAATAGGGATTGCAATAATTTCGGCAGATAATTTTAGAAAGAGAGGGTCCAGATTAGAGCTTGGCCGATTAATCGGAATGGCCGATTAATTAGGGCCGATTTCAAGTTTTCTTAACCAGTTGGATATAGGGGGCGCTATTTAAATTTTTGGATGAAAAACGTTCCTGTTTTAAACAAGATATTTTGTCATGAAAAGATGCTCGACTATGCATATAATTGACTGCTTTGGATAGAAAACACTCTGATGTTTCCAAACCTGCAAAGATATTGTCTGTGAGTGCCACAGAACTGATGTTACAGAAAAAACCCAGATAAAATCCAATCAGGAAGTGCCGCATTTTTTGAAACCGCCTCATGACAATGACTCCTTATATGGCTGTGGAGAAGCTAGGAGTCAGCTTACATTTTCCACGTTTTCCCCAAGGTGTCTGCAGCATTGTGACGTATTTGTAGGCATATCATTGGAAGAGTGGTCGCTTGGTGTCCTCTGTTGCAATTATTGCGTAATCTCCAGCTGCAGTACTTTTCTGTTTGCGACTGAGGAGAAACCCAACTGCCACGAATGATTTATCATCGAATAGATATGTGAAAAACACCTTGAAGATGATTCTAAACAACGTTTGCCATGTTTCTGTCGATATTATGGAGTTAATTTGGAAAAAAATTTGGCGTTGTAGTGAATGAATTTTCGTTTTTTTTCTTAGCCAAAAGTGATGAACAAAACAGAGCGATTTCTCCTACACAAATAATCTTTTTGGAAAAAATGAACATTTGCTATCTAACTGAGAGTCTCCTCATTGAAAACATCCGAAGTTCTTCAAAGGTAAATTATTTTATTTGAATGCTTTTCTTGTTTTTGTGAAAATGTTGCCTGCTGAATGCTAGGCTTAATGCTATGCTAGGCTATCGATACTCTTACACAAATGCTTGTGTAGCTTTGGTTGAAAAGCATATTTTGAAAATCTGAGATGACAGTGTTGTTAACAAAAGGCTAAGCTTGTGTTTCAATATATTTATTTAATTTCATTTGCGATTTTCATGAATAGAAAAAGTTGCGTTATGCTAATGCGTTATAGTTTAAGTATTTTTCTGTCGATTTCTCTGCCAAGCAGGATGAACAAACGTGACGTTTTTCGCCTCCAAAAAAATTATTGTGGGAAAAAAGGAACATTTGCTATCTAACTGGGAGTCTCCTGAGTGAAAGCATCTGAAGTTCTTCAAAGGTAAATTATTTAATTTGGTTGCTTTTCTTATTTTTGTGAAAATGTTGCCTGCTGCCAGCACAGCCTAGCATAGCATTATGCCATGCTAAACTTACACAAATGCTTGTCTAGCGTTGGCTGTAACGTATATTTTGAAAATCTGAGATGACAGTGTTGTTAACAAAAGGCTAAGCTTGTGTTTGAATATATTTATTTCATTTCATTTGCGATTTTCATGAATAGGAAACGTTGCGTTATGGTAATGCGCTTGAGGCTATGATTACGCTCCCGGATACGGGATTGCTCGTCGCTAGAGGTTAACAATCGGAAATCCGTATTTTTGGACACCTTTATTTAACTAGGCACGTCAGTTAAGAACACATTCTTATTTTCAATGACGGCCTAGGAACGGTGGGTTAACTGCCTTGTTCAGGAGCAGAACGACAGATTTTTACCTTGTCAGCTCGGGGATTCAATCTTGCAACCTTACAGTTAACTAGTCCAATGCTCTAACCACCGGCCTCTCACTGCACTCCACGAGGAGCCTGTCTGTTACGCAAATGCAGTAGAAGCCAAGGTAAGTTGCTAGCTAGCGTTAAACTTATCTTATAAAAAACAATCAATCAATCAAGCATAATCACTAGTTAACTACACATGGTTGATGATATTACTAGCTTATCTAGCGTGTCCTGCGTTGCATATAATCGATGCAACGCAGGGGATGATTTAACAAAAGCGCATTTGCGAAAAAAGCACAATCATTGTACGACTGTACCTAACCATAAACACCAATGAGTCAGGATATATGCAACAGTTTGGGGAGCCTGGCTCATTGCGAACTAATTTGCCAGAATTTTACGCAATTATGACATAACATTGAAGGTTGTGCAAAAACAGGAATATTTAGACTAATGGATGCCACCCCTTAGATAAAATACGTAACAGTTCCATATTTCACTGAAATAATAAACGTTTTGTTTTCGAAATGATAGATGACCAAAGGCTCGTATTTCTGTGTGTTATTATATTATAACTAAGTCTATGACTTGATAGAGCAGTCTGAATGAGCGATGGTAGGAAGCAGCAGGCTCGTAAGCATTAATTCAAACAGCACTTTCGTGCGTTTTGCCAGCAGCTCTTCGCAAGCACAGCGCTGTTTATGACTTCATGCCTATCAGCCAAATGGCCTGTGTAACCGATGTGAAATGGCTAGCTAGTTAGCGGGTGCGCGCTAGTAGCGTTTCAATCGTCACTCGCTCTGAAACTTGGAGTGGTTGTTTCTCTCGCTCTGCATCGGTAAAGCTGCTTCGAGGGTGGCTGTTGTCGATGTGTTCCTGGTTCGAGCACAGGGGGAGCGAGGAGAGGGACGGAAGCTATACTGTTACACTGGCAATACTAAAGTGCCTATACGAACATCCAAAAGTCAAAAGGTATATAAAATGCAAATGGTATAGAGAGAAATAGTCCTATAAATACTATATTAACTACAACCTAAAACCTCTTACCTTGGAATATTGAAGTCTCATGTTAAAAGGAACCACCAACTTTCATATGTTCTCATGTTCTGAGCAAGGAACTCAAAAGTTAGCTTTTTTACATGGCACATATTGCACTTTTACTTTCTTCTCCAATACTTTGTTTTAGAATTATTTAAACCAAATTGAACATGTTTCATTATTTATTTGAGGCTAAAATTGATTTTTATTTATGTATTATATTAAGTTAAAGTAAATGTTCATTCAATATTGTTGTAATTGTCATTATTACAAATAAATAAATATCGGCCGATTAATCGGGATCGGCTTTTTTGGTCCTCCAATAATCGGTATCGGCGTTGAAAAATCATAATCGGTCGACCTCTAGTCCAGATTGTCTAGCCCGGCAGATTTGTAGGGGTACAGATTTTGCACCTCTTATAGAACATCACAAACTGGATTTGGGTTAAGGAGACGTGGGGAGGTTTGAGTGAGTTGCTGTGGCGAGCGCAGGGCTTTTGACCATATGGACCAGTCCCATCAGTCATATAAATAGGACCGCTGCTAGGGCTTTTTACTGTAACAGCAGCTACATTAGATGACCTCTGAATGTTGGTATGCACTGCCTCTTGCTCTGTGGTGTCATCATCAAGCAGATTAGGCATGATAATGACTATAGTGGGTGCTGGTACTGTAAAACTGACATATACTGTATGTACGCCCAGGGGTTAAAACTTCTTGGTGACAGGGGGCAGTATTTTTACGTCCGGATGAAATGCATGCCCAACTTCAACTGCCTGCTACTCATCCCCAGAAGATATGATATGCATATTATTAGTAGATTTGGATTGACAACATTCTGACGTTTCTAAAACTGTTTGAATCATGTCTGTGAGTATAACAGAACTTCTTTAGCAGGCGAAACCCCGAGGACAAACCATTCAGATTTCTTTTTTTTAAGTCACTCTCTATTCAATTGGTTTTCTTTGGGAATCCAGATTTCTAAGGGACCTTCTTGCAGTTTCTGTCGCTTCTACCGGATGTCAACAGTCTTTAGAAATTGGTTGAGGTTTTTCCTTTGTGTAATGAAGAAGTACGGCCATCTTGAACGAGGGTCACTTGAAGTGTACTGTTAGATAGAGGCACGTGACCAGAAAGCTAGCACAAGTTTGTTTTCCTCCTGTACTGAACACAGATCATCCAGTCTTTAATTTTGTAAATTATTAAATACCTAAAGTTGTATTACAAAAGTAGTTTGAAATGTTTTGGCAAAGTTTACAGGTATCTTTTGAGATATTTGGTAGTCACATTGCGCAAGTTGGAACCGGTGTTTTTCTGGATCAAACGCGCCAAATAAATGGACATTTTGGATATATATATCGACGGAATTAATCGAACAAAAGGACCATTTGTGATGTTTATGGGACATATTGGAGTGCCAACAAAAGAAGCTCGTCAAAGGTAAGGCATGAATTATATTATTATTTCTGCATTTTGTGTCACGCCTGCAGGGTTGAAATATGTTTTTCTCTCTTTGTTTACGGAAGTGCTATCCTCAGATAATAGCATTGTTTGCTTTTGCCAAAAAGCCTTTTTGAAATCTGACATGTTGGCTGGATTCACAACAAGTGTAGCTTTAATTTGCTTTCTTGCATGTGTGATTTAATGAAAGTTTGATTTTTATAGTAATTTATTTGAATTTGGCGCTCTGCATTTTCCCTGGCTTTTGGAGAGAGGTTAAATATCCCAGAGAGGTTAAATTGAGAGGTGTGTGTGTGGGGGGGGGGGGGTTTGACTGTGAGAAGGTCAGTTCTGTCGACCTTTTAAAAGGACATTCTATTCCAAAATAAATGAAAATTCTAAAATAGAATTTCCCACTCCGGAAATGAGCCCACGACCACCCCCATCCACACCGCCCCCTCCCAGCACCACCACCACCAACACTGCCCCCTCCCACCCACCACCAACACATTTTACACATTTTTGGGGATTTGAGAAATAAGTGTAGTAACACTAGAACGCTCCGTGATCCTCCGCTATTTACAGTGGCCATCATAACTGCTTTCAAATGTGGGTTTTGAGTGCTCCTCAAGAGGAATTTTACTTTCTCGCATAGAATGCGACAGGCTAAACAATTTAATAGGTAAGCTATTTTACCATTGGGTTGTGTGATTTTGCAGTTGCCTACTCATGTTGGAAAATGAAAATGTGGACAACACATTTTTCATTATATAATTCAAAATTAGGGAGCGGTGTCATGCCCATAGAGGGCACAGGTGCACGTACCCCCACAGATTTGTCTTGTTTATATATATTATTATTATTATTTAAAAAAATAATACTACTAGCCACCCAGCAATTTTATGCCCAGATAGATTCCTAATCTCCCAACATCATAACTAGCTACCAAGAAGCCATTTCAGGCTATCAATGAAGTTAGAGTAGCTAGCTTGTCTAACTATATTAGCTGGCATGCCTTTAGAAAAGCAAGCAATTACTATATGACCTGAATAAGACTCACATTACTTTCAATATTTTACCTACATTTTTTCAGAGATGCAGAAAAGCATATTTAGTTTCTTTAAAAAAAGACTGTCAGGAGGATACAGACAGCTCAAGAGGTTTAGATGTTTAGATATGCAGAAAAATAAACCGTTTTGACATAGAATTAAGCTTAATTACTATAGTTCTAGATTGCAGCAAAATGCTGTTTCGGGTGTTTGAAAAATGCTACATTCTCCAACTTCAGGACTGGGACATATCCCAATATGGATCACCCCCAAGCCATCCTCATGTACTTTGTCCCCCCTCAGATTTTTGGGGTGCGTGACCTCCCTGACCAAAGGTCCTGGGTCTCATTTGAATCATATGTGCCGGGTGTCGGACCCGTTGGGACCCAGCCCAATTAAACCCCTGTGTACGCCTGAAGAGAAGAGTTACAGAACAAGAACAAGTGTCATCTCCCTGTGACTTCACTGAGTCATTTAACTTCATATTTAAAGTCCTGAAACCCAAAGCTCTGCCAGATTAGATAGCCTAATCATTAAAAGGAGACCCCAAATATTGACACATCCTTGGAAGCCAGAGTCACTCTCACATTGATGAGTCATCACACAAACATGTCAAAACTCTAAACCGATTTATCCTTCAAACACGACCAGATAGTCCATCTGCTCCGTAGGGAGGGAGGGAGGACTGAATTCCAGCTCAAGAGGCCTTCATCCCTCCCTCCCTACCCTCCCTGACCCTTGTCCTAGGCCTCTCCCATGTTATTGAAACCTATATACTAGCTGTTGAGTAACTGTTTGAGTTTCTGTTTTCAAACCTTCTCTGGCCCCTCTATGCAAACAGTGAAATCCACCAGGAGGGATTCAGAGAATGCACTAGGACAAACAGATCAGATATTCTTTAAAACACACATCGGATTCTGATCCCAGAGCAGGTAGAATGAAGCCCTCAGATCAGAGGACAGTGACAGGTAGGACATGATGAACGGGAAGAATATATATAAAGTCGCGGGCACAGTACTTAACCTTCAATACCACATTTCAGTAACCCTCCCCCGACAGCGTCAGTCCTGCAGGGTGCTACTGGAATGTGGCTCAGTGCCAGTCATCCTGCGGTAGCTACCTTTGTGTTTTATTTTTCTCCAGTCTGCGCCACCAACCTGCCTGAGAGGACACTGGGACAGATCACCATTTAATGGTAACATTTTGCTTCTAATAAACCAATGACCTCTCTTCTGAATTCACTCAAAATACATTTTGCCTGCTTACAATGAGGCTTGAAAAGTCATTTCTTTCTGCCAAGCTGTCAGTCATTCTCGCATTAGAGTTGACTTGGTGCATAAGAGTGAATATTAGCCTGTGACTGAATAGCACACGTGTGCAACCACCAAATTGCTTTTGCTAATACATTGTGTTACATCATAAAGTTTACTTACATTCATTTTCTCCTCCAAAATTGTGTTTATTTTTTTTATGACCCAAACACTTATCCACCTTCTTTGCTATTCCTTGTCTATGCTATTCACTCTATCTCCTCTTACTCTGTCAGAGGCATGTGGATTGACTGATAATACTGTTTGAGAACTCTGCTCTGAGATAATTATGAAGTGGGCCATTTAAATTACGGGGTAAGGTTTTTGATTGTTTATAGATGGCTGGTTGTTTTGTCTGATGCTCCCATGGCCTAAGGGCTCAGACAGGGGCCTGACAGCTATCTGATTATCTTATGGTGCCTGCAGACAGCTGTGGAATTACATAGAAGACCGTTTTAGATGGCCAGACATGAACTCATGACCCTTCTGGTGACAGAGCCACAGCCAAGATGCACGCCTGTGTGTACTTAAACACAGGAAAGATCTCATCACATGCATTGAGCATTTTTCATTACAGCTATCTTGAGATCTCAACTATCTTGACTACATGAAGCCAGCTCAGATTTTTGTCTTAAAATCTGACAGGAGAGCCCCACAAGATAAGAAGGAAGTGGCTATAGATGGAGAGGAGTTGGCAGGGTATCCTTAGAAGAGTGAGGTTGTGAGAAAGAGTTACTTTTTGGAGGAAAGGAACGGTCACACGGAACATTGGGTTATACAGAAACCAAATAAACTAGTTAGGATTGATTCTCCTCTGAGACCTCTCTGGCAGGAGGTACAGCACTGACGACACAATAAAGGTAATAAAATCTCTGGGTAGTGATTTAGTCTGGTATTGTGGGGGGGCACTCTCAACCTGCCCCTCATTGACCACCACCCAGACAAAACTTCTCTCACTCTTCTTCTCCAGTACATTACACTGAGCTAGAGGCAAAGTGATTGAGCCCCTGGCTTTGCACAATGCAGGGTGAAGGTGTGCCTCTAGTTATGCTTACACCTCTTCTCCTCACAGATCAATTAGCATTTCCAAGAATAAATCCATTGTGAATGTATTGTCCTACCCCTTATCATCTTCTCTTTATCCGGCCTTGAACTATATAGGAGCTTAGCACTGCAGGCGCGGGAGTGTGATAATTGTGTTTTCCTCCTCTTTAGCGTGGGCAGGGTGGGAAAGCCTGAGGGGAAACTGATACTGTCACCGCCTCCTGATCCACAAGAAGATCCGCACTCAGATCCACACTCAGATCCGCACTCAGATCCACACTCAGATCCACTCTCAGATCCTTTAATGGAGAGTGTTCCTCTCAATAAACAGTTGTCTCTATGGCAATGTTGCCTAACTAACATAATGAAGTGTGTCCTATTCAGAAACACTCCAATATTGTAAATGGTAGTGAGTCAGCCAGGTGCTATGCTCATCATCTCAGCGACTGGAATATTAAAGCCCAGCGTTCGAAGCCGCCGTACCTGGAAAACACTCAATATAACACACCAGCATTCAAAAGTCTGTTTAGAGTATATTAAGTCCATTGTTTATATTCATGCTTCTTCTATGCTGTGAGTGTCCGATGGAACAAAGTGCTAGCTCAGCACTCCAGACAGACACCTGGTAATCCCATGCCCTCAGACTCCAGTGACACACAGTGCCAGCCAGCCACCTCATTAGTAAGTGCTGAACTAAAAGCCATCTGGGTAAACTCACTGACTATAAAAGCACTGTAGAGATGAACTGGAGTTCAGCATAGCTATCAAAGCTCCATGATGCACTGACTTGTAAAGTAATCAATCCTGGAGAAAAAAATAAACAGGTTACCTATAAGCTAATAAATCTTATGAACTCCAATGTCATGGATAGTGCCTCAGCATCATTTTTGGAATATCAAATCAAATGTTATTTGTCACATGTTTCGTAAACAACAGGTGTAGACTAACAGTGAAATGCTTATTGACCAATATGATAACATTTTCTGTAAATCCCCTCAATATATCCCCTCAATATTTTCTGTAAATCCCCCCATAATGTCAAACAAATAGTTTTTTTTATCATGTTAGGAATGACTGCAGCATAGTTTTTTATGTTGCGGTTTCAATCAAGGTATACAGGGGCAAATGGAAATACAGCAGTTATCTTCTCCCCTGGATCTCTGGTACTATAATGGCTTGTCCTGAGTTTATTACATAGTAAGTATATTGTTAGTACACAGGGATAAGAGCAACTCAATTGAATAATAGCCAACTATAACCTACCTTGAATTCCACGGATAGTTGCGGGATGTATTCCAGAGTCCAGAGTGCCCTAACAAGTGATGCCAACTGCTCCGTGACTTCACCTCTGGCATGCTGCGTGTCTTCACTTTTAACAATCCCATTAATTCTCCTTCGACTCAAATCCAATTTGTACCATTCCAACCCGAGATACTCTGCGAGCAGGTCAGTGTTGCTCAAGCACTGGACCACGGCGTTCATGAAACAGGTGTTCCCGTGATTTTTCAAGCCTATAACACCTGGAATGTTGCCACCATAGCACCATAAAACCCTTTCTTTCACCGAGCAACGGGAAGAAGCTATCGAATTATTTTTAACAGAATCCTCCCCGGCGACCTGGACATCCTCTTTGCTATTTTCTGAGTTGGCACTGAGTGTGCAAGGTGTCCCGTCACGAAACCCTCCATCGTCATCCTCTGCGCCCTGAACTGCAACGTCTCCAAAGTGGGTAAAAGTGCCCAAAGTTTTGATAATTTTATTTACAAAACTCCCCACCGACTTCAATGATTTCTTTCGAAAAAGCCGTCCATGTTTCTGTTTGTTTTCCTTGCGCGTTGCTGCCTTTGACGTGGCTTCATCCTTCACTCTGCAGTGTTTATCCATATCTTTATAATACTTTGCCGATGTTGGAGAATTCTGGAATTAATTTCGAGGCCAGTGTGCCACTTTTCTGCAGAGATTTCCCATCCGGATACCGTGAGGAGGACAGAACACCAGCGCACAGAGGTGAAACCATGGCACATCAACACATATCAACTCCGTTCAGCGTCAAACATGTCAACACTTACTGAAACCCTTAATGCTTGTTGACCAAATTACACGAGCTCCATCGATGTTCAACATTACCCGCGCCTTTCCTTGCCTCCTACTTGCAGCCTTTACGGGCATGTACACGCGCACTTACCCATCGCTTCGAACTTCGCCTCGAAAGAGGCGTGTATTCATATGCGTAGTGTGTGACTATTCCCTCCCACTTTGATTCTAGTCCCTGTATCATCAAAGTAGTTTACGCTGACATAGTAGGCCATATAAACGCTGACTCACAAGTTGATGTTTCCAGGTTTAAAAACTTTGATTCTCATGAAAACAATCAAGTTGATGTTTCCAGGTTGAACTTTTCTTCCCATGAAAACAATCAGTTTTTCATGGTTGAATGTTGAAACAGTCATGTTTTCTGTTTGGCATGTTTTCTTTGTTTAGTATTAAATACATGGATAAGTCATGGACAGGTTTTTGCATTTAGAACACACACATATTAGCCAATCATAAATGGATTAATGATGTGTGGACATGATTTAAAGTAGGTTATGTGTGTTTCCCATTGTTTGGGAACCCCTGCTGTTTCAACCCACTGGCATGAAGGGCAGTGGTGAGGTGCTCACCTGAAGAGAGCAGTAACCAACCATACACAACAAGATAGAAGGAAATGATGGAAAATATGCAGACATATTTCAGTCAGTTTCATCTCAAACATGAACTTTGTGGAGTTTGTTGGTTGGGGGAAAAAACGGTCCACTATCTTGGCAAAATCTCTGTTAGGCCACCTTGTAAGCATAAGCACTCCTTTTACATTCACAACAATATCATTCAATACCTTGGGGAATGCCCTGGCAGAAATGGAGACCTTGTGAAATAATGTCTTGTTAATCTATACTCAGGTAATGAAATGGGAACACTAATCAGAGTAGGATTTTTAAAGGTCCAATGCAGCCAATTTTTATCTCAATATCAAATCATTTCTGGGTAACATTAAGTACCTTACTGTGATTGTTTTCAATTAAAATGGTTTAAAAAAAATAAAGCTTCTTAGCAAAGAGCAATTTCTCAAGCAAGAATTTTGCTAGGACTGTCTGGGAGTGGTTTGAGTGGCGAGGGGAAAACTGAAATGTATCTGTTATTGACAGAGATATTTGGAACTCTCTTTCTTATTGGTCTATTAAGTAATTTACCAAATCAAATCAAATCAAATTTTATTTGTCACATACACATGGTTAGCAGATGTTAATGCGAGTGTAGCGAAATGCTTGTGCTTCTAGTTCCGACAATGCAGTAATAACCAACAAGTAATCTAACTAACAATTCCTAAACTACTGTCTTATACACAGTGTAAGGGGATAAAAAATATGTACATAAGGATATATGAATGAGTGATGGTACAGAGCAGCATAGGCAAGATACAGTAGATGGTATCGAGTACAGTATATACATATGAGATGAGTATGTAAACAAAGTGGCATAGTTAAAGTGGCTAGTGATACATGTATTACATAAGGATGCAGTCGATGATATAGAGTACAGTATATACGTATGCATATGAGATGAATAATGTAGGGTAAGTAACATTATATAAGGTAGCATTGTTTAAAGTGGCTAGTGATATATTTACATCATTTCCCATCAATTCCCATTATTAAAGTGGCTGGAGTTGAGTCGGTGTCAGTGTGTTGGCAGCAGCCACTCAATGTTAGTGGTGGCTGTTTAACAGTCTGATGGCCTTGAGATAGAAGCTGTTTTTCAGTCTCTCGGTCCCAGCTTTGATGCACCTGTACTGACCTCGCCTTCTGGATGATAGCGGGGTGAACAGGCAGTGGCTCGGGTGGTTGATGTCCTTGATGATCTTTATGGCCTTCCTGTAACATCGGGTGGTGTAGGTGTCCTGGAGGGCAGGTAGTTTGCCCCCGGTGATGCGTTGTGCAGACCTCACTACCCTCTGGAGAGCCTTACGGTTGAGGGCGGAGCAGTTGCCGTACCAGGCGGTGATACAGCCCGCCAGGATGCTCTCGATTGTGCATCTGTAGAAGTTTGTGAGTGCTTTTGGTGACAAGCCGAATTTCTTCAGCCTCCTGAGGTTGAAGAGGCGCTGCTGCGCCTTCTTCACGATGCTGTCTGTGTGAGTGGACCAATTCAGTTTGTCTGTGATGTGTATGCCGAGGAACTTAAAACTTGCTACTCTCTCCACTACTGTTCCATCGATGTGGATAGGGGGGTGTTCCCTCTGCTGTTTCCTGAAGTCCACAATCATCTCCTTAGTTTTGTTGACGTTGAATGTGAGGTTATTTTCCTGACACCACACTCCGAGGGCCCTCACCTCCTCCCTGTAGGCCGTCTCGTCGTTGTTGGTAATCAAGCCTACCACTGTTGTGTCGTCCGCAAACTTGATGATTGAGTTGGAGGCGTGCGTGGCCACACAGTCGTGGGTGAACAGGAAGTACAGGAGAGGGCTCAGAACGCACCCTTGTGGGGCCCCAGTGTTGAGGATCAGCGGGGAGGAGATGTTACCTACCCTCACCACCTGGGGGCGGCCCGTCAGGAAGTCCAGTACCCAGTTGCACAGGGCGGGGTCGAGACCCAGGGTCTCGAGCTTGATGACGAGCTTGGAGGGTACTATGGTGTTGAATGCCGAGCTGTAGTCGATGAACAGCATTCTCACATAGGTATTCCTCTTGTCCAGATGGGTTAGGGCAGTGTGCAGTGTGGTTGAGATTGCATCGTCTGTGGACCTATTTGAGCGGTAAGCAAATTGGAGTGGGTCTAGGGTGTCAGATAGGGTGGAGGTGATATGGTCCTTGACTAGTCTCTCAAAGCACTTCATGATGACGGAAGTGAGTGCTACGGGGCGGTAGTCGTTTAGCTCAGTTACCTTAGCTTTCCTGGGAACAGGAACAATGGTGGCCCTCTTGAAGCATGTGGGAACAGCAGACTGGTATAGGGATTGATTGAATATGTCCGTAAACACACCAGCCAGCTGGTCTGCGCATGCTCTGAGGGCGCGGCTGGGGATGCAGTCTGGGCCTGCATCCTTGCGAGGGTTAACAGGTTTAAATGTTTTACTCACCTCGGCTGCAGTGAAGGAGAGACCGCATTTTTCCGTTGCAGGCAGTGTCAGTGGCACTGTATTGTCCTCAAAGCGGGCAAAAAAGTTATTTAGTCTGCCTGGGAGCAAGACATCCTGGTCCGTGACTGGGCTGGATTTCTTCCTGTAGTCCGTGATTGACTGTAGACCCTGCCACATGCCTCTTGTGTCTGAGCCGTTGAATTGGGATTCTACTTTGTCTCTGTACTGACGCTTAGCTTGTTTGATAGCCTTTGATAGCCTTTGATAGCCTTATGGTGATGTCACCATGATAGGCAAAATCTCTACCCCACCAAAACAGGCAGACATTTCAGGCCGTCTTTTCAAACAGTTCTTACACTAAAAGGGTATTATCATAATTTTCACAATTTTACAGTATTTTTCCCAACCTCATAATGTGGAAATATGTATCAATCACGTTTTTGACTCCACTGGACCTTTATAGAAGTGTTTCTTATTTTGGCTTATTAACCATAAATTGAAGATTTATTGAGTAATAAAAAATAACTCTGATATCCAGACCAACTCTCCTCACCAGTGCTAGACTGAGAGGGAATCAGGGTGGAGAGAATTTTGTCCAGGGCAGGTGAGTGTACCTCCAAGGCAGTATGGACCCATCTACACTGATGCTGATCACGTACTTGTTGTTGGAGCAGATCTCGATGCTGTTGATGCTGCCACTGTGCCCAGTGCCGATGTCTGTCACCTCCCCATCAGAGTACCCCCCACACATTCACCAGCTTGTCATCACCATTTGCCACCTACGTGGAGACACAAAGCAATACATTATTATGGGATATCAGTGTTTAATTTAGTCTGTTGTCAGTGCAGTACAATGGGTACAGTACAGACTGTCTCATTTTACAAAGGCTTGATGAATGATGTCTCTGAGAGACAATGAAATGTTGTGGCCTAAGATTAAATTGAACTGTATAAACCATACATATGCTGTTTCTTAATCTGTGCCAGTTTCTCACAGCAGGAAAATAATCCTGCAGCAACAGGAAATGTAAATTATTATGTGGTTTATAATTAATGGATTTTTTTTGTAGGGGGTTGATACAGTTTTCATTAGGGCAAATCAAGTCTGAAACTTTAAAGTGGAAATTACAAACTTAACGCATCTGTATCTGTCACAAACTGGTCTCCATCGAGGGTGATGTGCATTCCATGAATGGATCCTGAGAGGGACCCTTCTAGTTCTCGTAAGGCAAACCCGTCATACACCTCCCAATAGCCAATCCATCTCAGAAAATACACAGTATGTGAAATATTACAGGCCTTGATGTGCAGTAAACGAGGATCATAGAATAGTTGTGTGAACAACTCTCATTAAACTGTAAAATGCATACAATAACAATGTATAAAATCCACCCAACAGTTTTCAAAAGCGCATGCTCATTATCTTTCAACCAGGATTATAATATGCAGACTATTTCACAATGACCACTATTCATTATTCAAACTTTTTAATCAATGCAAGTCTGTGTCCAAATCGCTCCTCCTGTTTTTAAAATGTTTATAAGCAGATGTATTGTGCATGCCAGCATTTATTGGCTGGTAAATCATTTTGGGAGATTTAGAACTAAAGCATTGACTTTCTCCTAATGAGTCCTTCACGGTATGCAAATAGAAACTGCTACCGTCTATCAAATAGTAAAATGCAGTGGTTAAAACATGGTTGTGTGTGGGAATGAGCCATAATCATATCTGATTGTATAAATGTATAAATGTATAAAGTCCAGTACCCAGTTGCACAGGGCGGGGTCGAGACGCAGGGTCTCGAGCTTGATGACGAGTTTGGAGGGTACTATGGTGTTAAATGCTGAACTCAACTCCAGCCACTTTAATAATGGGAATTGATGGGATTTGATGTAAAATATATCACTAGCCACTTTAAACAATGCTACTTAATATAATGTTTACATACCCTACATTATTCATCTCATATGTATACGTATATACTGTACTCTATATCATCTACTGCATCTTTATGTAATACATGTATCACTAAACACTTTAAACTATGCCACTTTGTTTACATACCCTACATTACTCATCTCATATGTATATACTGTACTCGATACCATCTACTGCACCTTGCCTATGCCGCTCTGTACCATCACTCATTCATATATCATTATGTACATATTCTTTATCCCTTTACACTTGTGTGTATAAGGTAGTAGTTTTGGAAATGTTAGTTAAATTACTCGTTGGTTATTACTGCATTGTCGGAACTAGAAGCACAAGCATTTCGCTACACTCGCATTAACATCTGCTAACCATGTGTATGTGACAAATAAATTTGATTTAATTCTGATTTGATTTAGTGTTGGCAGCTGTCTTCTTCCAGCTTCGGCCTCCCATTGCAATTGTTATTTGAAGTTATTTTTAGACCACAAATAACACATTTCCCTTTTAAAACGTAGGTGCCTTTCTATTTTTCCCTTGTTGAAAAGTGAATTAACCTACAAAGAAGGAGCTCAGGAAAAGTGTAGATTTTACATCCTATGTGATTGTGCTCACCACTTTTCATGAAAAAACATGTGCTCCAGTAGTGTAGAGTGTAGACATACCTAGTATACTGATGTAAAGAAATGATGCTAGCAAAATGTATACACAAAACACTCTCCCTCAGTGAAAAATAAAGAAAAAAGTGTGTTTCTTTGAAAGTGCTGCAGTATGATCCAGAGTCCAGAACCTAAAAAATCAGGTCCAAACTTCCATCATGAAGACATATGGATTGTACTCATTAAATATTTGATTATAATACTACGAAAACCAAGCCTCAAGAGAAATGATCTCTGTGGAATACCTCAAAATAACAATATTATATGTGATGTTAGTGTGCTACTCAATGGATTGCTCTGGTCCACCAGTGAAATATATATGTTTTAGGTTAAACAAGGAGAGATCGTTTTCCAATGAGGTTTTCTCTGTGAAGAAGTAAACATCATCCTAGATGAAGTGGGTGACAGAGACCATCTGGTTGCCTGAGTCATAGCTATGCCGTCTGCTTTAGGAACAAACAATCCCTTCGCAGAGAATACAATGCACTGTCATTGTCACTGCGTTACGCTACTATGACATCTGGCGCTAAAATATGACCAGTGGCAAGGAGATGGCGCTCACACACAACTCACTCACTGTGCGATCAATCATCCATTGTGTTTCAAAACCCATGGTAATAACTGTAAATAAATACTATGGTAGTCATTAACCCAATCAGAGTTGAATTCTCCCTCTACTTTAGTCTGTGGCACAAATGAGCCTGATCTCAGTAAATGCTCTTCTATATCCTACTGTGGTGGTGAATGTACCTTTCTGTTTGTGTCACTAGTGATGATCTGGTACTCCTCAGGCTGGTAGCAGACACTTCTAACCAGAGTATATCTGCTGTTTCTATTTGTTTCACTATTTCACTGTTTCACTGTTAGTATTTGATTATATTTGTTAAACTATTAGTCCTTTCTTCATATCAATAGCATTGTAACCAGATTCTGTTATGAATAAACATGAGCCAAGGCGTGCAATGCTTGTGGTTTTTGAAAACATTGTTTATCTGGTAGGCCCTAACACAGTGCAGTGGTTTCATGCCCACTAAGGTATCGATAATAAAATAATTTGGTGGGTGCTTATTGTCCTATTTCATGCATGTACAAGTGTGTATTAATATGCATGTGTGAATTGGAAATGTGTATTTTTGCATATCCCAACCCTCCTTGAGACACCCTCGGAAAGTGGGGTCACGGCCAGGGTTTGCCATTATCAACGGCGACCATATTTGTACTTTGTAATGCTCATGGTTCTTTATCTCCATCATTGTTGTTTATCTTTATCTCCATGGTTCTTTATCTCCATCATTGTTGTTTATCTTTATCTCCATGGTTCTTTAACTCCATCATTGTTGTTTATCTTTATCTCCATGGTTCTTTAACTCCATCATTGTTGTTTATCTTTATCTCCATGGTTCTTTATCTCCATCATTGTTGTTTACCTTTATCTCCATGGTTCTTTATCTCCATCATTGTTGTTTATCTTTATCTCTATGGTTCTTTATCTCCATCATTGTTGTTTATCTTTATCTCCATGGTGCTTTATCTCCATCATTGTTGTTTATCTTTATCTCCATGGTGCTTTATCTCCATCATTGTTGTTTATCTTTATCTCCATGGTGCTTTATCTCCATCATTGTTGTTTATCTTTATCTCCATGGTGCTTTATCTCCATCATTGTTGTTTATCTTTATCTCCATGGTGCTTTATCTCCATCATTGTTGTTTATCTTTATCTCCATGGTGTTTTATCTTCTTGATCTTTACCTGTCCCTCCCCTCCCGCTGGCAATCCTCTTGCAGCCTCTGGTGGTGGCAATGGCTGTCACTCACACCCATGCTGTGGGCGTTGTGCACAGTCATCATCAGCCTGCCAGTCTCAGGAGTGAAGCCACAGATCTTACCATCATTCCAGAAAACAACACAAAAAGTCAATGACTGGGAGAAATACAAACATGAATGCGTGACAGAAAGTGTTGGCACAACTGTTGTTGCCCAACTAAATCACCACCAGAGGAGTGAACAGAGGAATGTATTTGCATTTCCAGACAGCAGACGCGGCTGATAATAGAAAGCCCCTGAGTTTCTGCTGCTAAGAAATGGACTGGGAAATCCACCACTGATGATGCTCCTGCCACCAATCATGAATTCCACAGCGTTGCAGCCAGGTCATGTTGTGCACAGTGATATGTAGCACTTCTTTAGAGGTTTCCGTATGCCACGTCCAGATGTCATTCTCAGAACGTGGCAAAGAGCTCAGATGAGCCACTGTGAGATATATATCAAGATATATATGTTAATTTAAAACACTTATTATCAGCCCATAATGAATTGATATAGCTATTGACCATGACTATGATAAATATCATGCTTAACAATATCTACTTTGGAGGACACAGGACATGACTTACAGTAAATGATAGTATAGCCCCCTCTACTGGTGTCATTTAAAAAGGCAAATGGGCTTCAAAATGAACAGGCAGTCAAGCAGAATCAGTTCCCTATTTGCATTCAGTAGGGGACTGCGCCTGCACACAAATGAAATGTGATGGCGTATATTATGTCACCTTTTAGCCTGTTGTGTCACTCACATTGTTCACGCCGATGTTATGGTTGTTGGTGATCAGGTGATGAACTCCTCTTTGAAGTCAGTATAGTTGAAATGGTAGATCTGTGTCACTTCTGTGCCCACAGAAAACTGGTGACCATCACCACGGGGCGCTATGGATGTCACACCTTCTCCTGCTGAACCTTCCTGCCAAAGAGTAGAAACCAAAGAATACATGTACAGGTAGTATTCATTGAGTAGTGCAGTGGTGTATTAGATGCTTTTAGAAGATGCACACAGGATTACTGAAGTGAGAGAATAACTATAAAAGTGAATAAAGACCTCCATTCCAGACACTTGACTCACTTGACGTGTTTGAAGTTGGATGAGGCTCCTGAACAGAGGGAACGTGCCATCTCCTGAGCCGACAATATGTTGCCTGTCTTCATCACAGATTGTGTTCACCCCATGTAGACAACAAGGGGAAATGCATGCTGAGTTCTGAGGTTTGTACTGCAGTCTATCTAACTAAGCCAGATATTAAACTCCTCCAGCTGTGTTCCTTTTTTGAAGCCACCTTGCTGAACTTCTGTTTCACTGGGCCACGGCCCATTAAGAAGCTTAGTCTTGAGATTGACACTCAGGATATCTCCACTGGTGCCACAGTAGAAATAGTGTAGCTGATCCCAGCCTTCCTCAGGGATCTGTACCATGAAGAAATTTCAAGTTATTCAGGCTGCAAACAGCAGGATGCTGAGGGAATAGCACTCTCGCAAATGTATCAGGGCTCTACAGACTACATTTTTCAACTGAGGTGCTCTTTGTATGAAAGGACATCGTCGAGCCCTGTGTATGTTAGTGAACCGTATGTTCTGATATTATAATTAGTATAGAACAAGAAGGCCCGCACTCTGTTAAAGCTCCCAATTCACAGATTCTTCTTAGCCGATTTATGACCAAACAAAGATCTGTTTGGGATCGAAACATCAATAAATCGGTGAACTGGGAGCTTTAACAGTGTGCGGGCCTTCTTGTTCTATACTAGTATTCTTTATTAGCCCAGCACCTGTGTTTTTAAGAATATGGTATGACCACAAACTCTTCTGATATTGTAATTACCCAAATGCATTTCACAATTGTTTTCAGCTGCCCTGTCTGACATTCAGTGGACCTAATCTTGTGGGGAAGATTACATTTCCAAACACGGAGAGTGTTGCTACAAGAGATGATCAATATCCTTATAGGCCTTTAGCTGTGAGATTTCATTAGAAGGTGTGCCAAGCCAAAATTATACAAAAATAGCTATTTAAATATACATACTGTTCTGCCTATACAAAGATGTTGTCACTTGTGTTGGAGTATTGCAGAGTAAGGCAGGGACCACCACTGTGGGCTGAGGCCGGGCTTACACAAATGGCTTCTCTGTTTTCTATTTTACACACCACTATCTGGAAATTACAGACACACACAGTTATTCAGTTAAAATGTATGAATACGACTATTTGGACCTATTATATTATAACAGAGGATCTGAGTCAAATGTCAGTATTTCACAAAGTTTGACACACTATTGCTATGGCTGGTACCTGCCACCACCGTGACCCCCAAGGGTCACTAGGTACTTGACATTGGGGAGAGAAGGCCAATCCTTCAACCTTTGCTAACACCATTGAAACCACAAATGTATGACCTATTAAAAAGAAAACTGGTTACATATGAAGATATGTAGAAAATCCAATAGAAATCTTTGATCACGTTATTGGGTCTAACCAATGATGTATATAAACTCTGGATGACTGATTGGGGGGGGGGGGGGGGGATTTTGGAAGCTATAGAAATGCATTTTTTAATGACTACATTAGTTTTGACGGTCTGGTCTGCGGAGCCTGCTTCACAAGCATTCCCGGAAGTCTTGGGGAAATTAATGGAGTTTTGTAGGATCAACTAACTATGTGATATTATTCTGGATTTTTTTCTGATCGATTGATGAATACAGTAATCAGTTTAGAAGAGATGACTAGTCTATCTAGCTAGCAAGGACGTACCAGTTTAACCAATAACTGCATCAAGATCAATAAGTGAAACATTTTGTGTATATCCAACCTACTGGTAAACGTTTACGAAGCACTCTCACTTTTTAGCTTCGACACCGACTGCCAAAAAAGGCTTTTTTTCACAGCCCTCCAGGGAGCAACACTTGGCCCAGGAGCACCTCTGTGCATGCGAGGACAAAACATTTGACCCATATTTGATCCCGTTGAGGGAGAGATTACAATGTTTCAAACCTTTCAGTGGACTCAACTTTCTCTCATGATTTTGGCCAATAACTCATGCAGCAGCGTGAAATGTGTGATAAGTTTGACAGAAACTCTGAAAATAATAAATGTAATTTATATACCGCTTTTCATTACGCTCCACCGTCCAGGCAAGCACACTCTCCTCTGCTTCTCCTTCTATGGCTCCTCCAAGACCCAGAATTAAGCAGAATTAAGCATTATATAATAACTTATCCTTATGGCTGAGTTCATACCTATTCTTATATCATTAGTGGAATACTCTTTTCTCTGTTGGAGTTTTGCATAATGTGTTGTGACTCGGTGCCCCTTGACACCTCAATAAAAGTGGTCATGCAAGGGCAGCCACTGTGCAGTGTAGGGGTCTTTATTGGGGTCACATCTGGCTCTGTGTGGAAGACACCCATTTATGAACATGTGAGCTGGATCTCAGGCTTCTTTGCCATGATGACAAATGAGGGAAAACGGTAATTATCCTGTCATGGTCATGTATGACCTTTGGCACCTTAATGAAAGAGCGTATTTAGTGAAAAGCTTCAGTTGACCTCTAGAATCGCATCGTCGGGAGAAATATGACTAACATCGAAGATACAAGACTCACTCTCTCTTTAGAATGTCTCACACCAAAGATGAACTTTCTCTGTCCAAGTATTTGGTATAGCCTAATACACACCTCTTTATGCAGACATTTGCCAAACTGTGTTGATTTTTTTCCCCCATTACCTGCAGAGGGCAGTATTTGGCATTTCTCTACAAGTAGGGTGAGTCAACATGTTTATTTCGATAAAGCCATCCAGGTGAGAATAGTGAGAATTCCTCCCAGGCATGATCAATCAGTCACTTGCATGAACCCAGTCGAATTGGTTATTAGAAAAGCAAATATAAAACTTTCCTTCACACATATTCAAGAGAGGAGGATGGCATTGGCATTTCTCTACAAGTAGGGTGAGTCAACATGTTTTGCTACTTGCAAGCATGCACGCACGGACACACGCACAGACACACAGAAAGACATCAGTACCATGGACAGCCACATTATATTTAGCTGATGTTGATTGGACTAAATTGTTTAAAGTATATTTTAATTGGCACTGTATTAGACTAAGCATAGGGGATTTGATGATTTTGAAATGGTGCTGGACTAGTGTCGGTGTAACGGATGTGAAACGGCTAGCTTAGTTAGCGGTGCTCGCTAAATAGCGTTTCAATCGGTGACGTCACTTGCTCTGAGACCTTGAAGTAGTAGTTCCCCTTGCTCTGCAAGGGCCGTGGCTTTTGTGGAACGATGGGTAACGATGCTTCGAGAGTGTCAGTTGTTGACGTGTGCAGAGAGTCCCTGGTTCGCGCCCGGGTATGGGCGAAGGACGGTCTAAAGTTGTACTGTTACATAAGCAGCTCCTATTATTCTTTGCGACTTGCGGTAACTATCTGTGGTTCAAAATCAATAGTTGTTGAGTAGTCCAAAAATGTCGGAAACATGAACTTGCTTGACCATGCTGTAGGTCATAGAACTGTTTGTTTGCCTATATGCAATATGCTTTGTGGACTTCACCTGACAGATGTTGCTCCCTGCTCTGTGGTTTTGTGATGAAACACTGGTGTGGTTGAATTTGTTCTGCCACTGTGTCTTCTTATTGTCTCGGCCTTAGGCCTATATATTACTGTGACAAGGCATTTGAACAAGCAGGGTATAGAGCAAACAAAACACAACACATACAGTAGGTTGTAATATGGCATTTTTTTCCTGGCTTGGTTTCCCCAGTGCTGTAAAGTACTTAAGTAAAAATACGTTAAAGTACTACTTAAGTAGATTTTGGGGTATCTGTATTTTACTATACTATTTATATTTTTGCCAACTTTTACTTCACTACATTCCTACAGAAAATGATGTCCTTTTATCTTCATATATTTCCCCAGACACATAATATCGACAGAAACATGGCAAACGTTGTTTATAATCAATCCTCAAGGTGTTTTTCAAATATCTATTCCATAATATATCCATCGGGACAATTAGTTTTTCAGTAGGACCGATTGGAGTAATGGCTACCTCTGTATTTTACGCGAGAATCTCTCTGGGAGCATCAGGTGACCACTTGCGCAATGTAGCCGCTTACAGGTATTCTTCAACATAAATGCGTAAAACTAAGTCACAATGCTGTAGACACCTTCGGGAATACGGAATTCACTGCTCAATAGGGACTCATTTGAACGCACTGCTTTCAAAACAGGAGGCACTTCCGGATTGGATTTTTCTCAGGCTTTCGCCTGCAACATCAGTTCTGTTATACTCACAGATAATATTTTTACAGTTTTGGAACTTTAGAGTGTTTTCTATCCTAAGCTGTCAATTATATGCATATTCTAGCATCTTGCCCTGACAAAATATCCCGTTTACTTCGGGAATGTTTTTTTTCTTCATCTATTTCCCCAGACACCCAAAAGTACTTGTTACATTTTGACAGGAAAATGGTCCAATTCACGCACTTATCAAGAGAACATCCGTGATCATTCTACCGTCTGGTTTTCTTAAGAGAATGCCGAGAGTGTGCAAAGCTGTCACCAAGGCAAAATGTGTCTACTTTGAAGAATCTAAAATAGAAAATATATTTTCAATTGTTTAACCCTTTTTTGGTTACTACATGATTCCATATGTGTTATTTCATAGATTTGATTTCTTCACTATTATTCTACAATGTAGAAAATAGTTAAAATAAAGAAAAACCCTTGAATGAGTACTGTAGGTGTGTCCAAACTTTTGACTGGCACAGTAAATATATATATTTTTTCTCACAAACGTAGTGCACTGGGCCTTTACTAGTAGTAGCGGACAGATATACAGTGAGGGAAAAAAGCATTTGATCCCCTGCTGATTTTTTACGTTTGCCCACTGACAAAGAAATGATCAGTCTATAATTTTAATGGTAGGTTTATTTGAACAGTGAGAGACAGAATAACAAACAAAAAAATCCAGAAAAACGCATGTCAAAAATGTTATAAATTGATTTGCATTTTAAAGAGGGAAATAAGTATTTGACCCCCTCTGCAAAACATGACTTAGTACTTGGTGGCTAAACCCTTGTTGGCAATCACAGAGGTCAGACGTTTCTTGTAGTTGACCACCAGGTTTGCACACATCTCAGGAGGGATTTTGTCCCTCTTTGCAGATCTTCTCCAGGTCATTAAGGTTTCGAGGCTGACATTTGGCAACTCAAACCTTCAGCTCCCTCCACAGATTTTCTATGGGATTAAGGTCTGGAGACTGGCTAGGCCACTCCAGGACCTTAATGTGCTTCTTCTTGAGCCACTCCTTTGTTGCCTTGGCCATGTGTTTTGGGTCATTGTCATGCTGGAATACCCATCCACGACCCATTTTCAATGCCCTGGCTGAGGGAAGGAGGTTCTCACCAAAGATTTGACGGTACATGGCCCCGTCCATCATTCCTTTGATGCGGTGAACAACATGGTTGGTTAAGGCATATTGACTAGGGCTAGAGGCTCTACAGTGAAATACGACAGTAATCACTAACCAGGACAATAATGGACGAGGCATATTGATATTAGAGAGAGGCATGCGTAGCGAAGTGAACATATGGGTCCAGTGAGTGGTTGGGCTGACTGGGGACACGGCGATTCAGACAGTTAGCAGGCCGATGCTAACACGCTAAAGGTTAGTAGGCCGGGGCTAAACAAGCTAGCAGTTAGCAGACCGGAGACAGCAAGCTAGCAGTTAGCAGCCGGGGTTAGCAAGCAAGCAGTTAGCAGGGGCTAGCAGTTAGCAGACTGGGGCAGGCAAGCTAGCAGTTAACAGACTGGGGCAGGCAAGCTAGCAGTTAGCAGACAGGGGCTAGCAAGTTAGCCTTTGGGGGACGTCGCGATGGGGGTAAGTCTGTTTTTGCCTCTTTTTGTTGTGACGTCGATAGACCAGTCATGGAATTAGTAGGGTTCCAAGTAGCTCTAGGTAGCTAGCAGGTTAGCAGAATGGGCCTTCAGCGGGCGTCGCGCCTGAGGGGCTTGTTGGATTCCTCGGGCAGATTATATCGGTACTCCAGTCGTAGAGGATCGGCGGGGTTCCGTGCCCCGTATCGGCAGTAGAAGGGGTCCGGATATTGTAGCCCAGGAGTGGGCTTCGGTGGTAGCACAGGAGCCCTGGCCGGACTAGCTTCAGGCTAATTGGTGCTTGCTCCGGGATGGAAACGCTAGCCAGGAGTGGTCACCCAGGATTGCGGTTAGCTAGTTGCGAAGACCCAGATGAAAATGTTCAGAGTTTGCGGTAGGAATCCGGGGATATGGAGAGAAATCGGTCTGTTGTGCTCTGGTTTGAGTCAAGTTGTTCGAACTGGCGAGAGCTTTCCGAGCTAAAGGTTAGCTGATGACCGCTAGCAATGTTTTGCTGACTGATAGCTGGTAGTTAGTTGGCTGGCTAGCTTCAGTTGAGGGATTCCAGATTCAAAGTAAATAGAAATACTTTAGAAAAAAGCAGATCCACGCCACATTGAGGCGGGTTGCAGGAGGGTAGTTAGAAGTTGAGGTTTAGGAAAATATTTTTGAAAGATGTGCGAAGAAAAGATGTAAAAAGATATATACAAGGGACACGACAGGACAAAGACGTCTTACTGCTACGCCATCTTGGAAGTCCATGAGATGACAAGCCTATGTTCAATACAGTAATGTACATTTACATTGTGGTTTGTAAGGATGATAAATTAATACTGCATAAAAAGTGGTTGTTTTCCATGTTATTTGATCAATAAAAATATTGAATTTGATGTGGATGTTTTGTGTCTTTTCACCTTTTGATGTTAATGTTTGAATATTCGGTTTTGTCCTTTCTGGATTCCATTAGAATGACAATCACAGCGAAGGGGACAGTGAAAAACAAGGGTAGGTTTTAAAAGAATCGAAGGACCATGAATGTAATAAGAAACCTTAGGAGCTGCTCTTCCTCCCGGGGAAGGACTGCCCGTTCCATGATCTCGCCATCACGGTTGACAACTCCATTGTGTCCTCCTCCCAGAGCGCTAAGAACCTTGGCGTGATCCTGGACAACACCCTGTCGTTCTCAACCAACATCATGGCGGTGGCCCGTTCCTGTAGGTTCATGCTCTACAACATCCGCAGAGTACGACCCTGCCTCACACAGGAAGCGGCGCAGGTCCTAATCCAGGCACTTGTCATCTCCCGTCTGGATTACTGCAACTCGCTGTTGGCTGGGCTCCCTGCCTGTGCCATTAAACCCCTACAACTCATCCAGAACGCCGCAGCCCGTCTGGTGTTCAACCTTCCCAAGTTCTCTCACGTCACCCCGCTCCTCCGCTCTCTCCACTGGCTTCCAGTTGAAGCTCGCATCCGCTACAAGACCATGGTGCTTGCCTACGGAGCTGTGAGGGGAACGGCACCGCAGTACCTCCAGGCTCTGATCAGGCCCTACACCCAAGCAAGGGCACTGCGTTCATCCACCTCTGGCCTGCTCGCCTCCCTACCATTGAGGAAGTACAGTTCCCGCTCAGCCCAGTCAAAACTGTTCGCTGCTCTGGCCCCCCAATGGTGGAACAAACTCCCTCACGACGCCAGGACAGCGGAGTCAATCACCACCTTCCGGAGACACCTGAAACCCCACCTCTTCAAGGAATACCTAGGATAGGATAAGTAATCCTTCTCACCCCCCCCCCTTAATGATTTAGATGCACTATTGTAAAGTGGCTGTTCCACTGGATGTCAGAAGGTGAATTCACCAATTTGTAAGTCGCTCTGGATAAGAGCGTCTGCTAAATGACTTAAATGTAAATGTAAATGTAATGCTGGCTTATGGCCGGTTTCAACCACTATAGAATATCCGGTTAGAACAGGGATGAGGCGGATGTCCAGGTTAAGGGGAGTTTAATGGAAGAAGATGCCCACATTCACACACACACACACACACATCTGACCACTCATGGTTCAGATAACTGAGAATCATGTCCAGTGAGAACTGACATTAATTATGTGGTTGTTCAGATGCACGCACAATTAAACATAAATAATTAAAGTAGCAATTTGGCTACGGTTAGGAAAAGGGTTAGGGTTAACTAAAACGCAATTTCTACAAAAGCTTGACTCCTTCTCTCCATGACTGCAAACATACCAAGATCTGATCATGGCTAGAAGAGATACAGCTTTTGACAAGTTAGCGTCAAAAGTTATTTTTAAAAATCATTTTAGCTAACCCCAACTCGTTTCCTAACCTTAAAGTAATTATCCTAACCTGCTGCGTAAATTCTCCTAAACCGCTACGAAAAGTTAAATCTGACGTTAATTTGTCAAAAGCTGGATTCCATCTAGCCATGACCCCAATATCGGTTGAAGGACGAGCTTCGCGTAGGAGTGACTTGAAACTGACGTAAGACTATGATCGTGTTCGAGAGGATCAAAACCGCAATGTACCATTGCGGAATGTACCATTGAGTTCTTATGTACTGTATGATGCAAGGTGATTTGTAGATCGGCAGTCAACAGTTGTTATTTTGATGCTCTCGAACACGGCCAATGATACTTCGCCATATTTGGTGGTTCGTGGAATGGTCATGGCTAGAAGGGATGTCGCGAAGACAGTATGCTGTGGCTACAGCTTTTGTCAAATTAACGTCAAAAGTGCATATTAGCTAACCCTTAACTATATTCCTAACCTGCTATGTTAATTCTCATAACCAACGAAAAGTGAACTATGACAAAAGCTGTATCCATCTAGTCAAAACCGAGTGGAAATTTCAACCGGATGCTTCAGATTTATACATCCGGTGAAACATCTGGCTACTTGTTCTATCTGTGGCCATGTTGCACCAACGGGCTTACCGTGAAGTTATCTCAAAAATATGGTTTATTCGGTTTCAAACAACACTGAGGTCGAGTTCGCAACAGGTTTGCGTCCGCCTTCTCCCCAGCTCTGGCTGTTTCTTCGACGAACCGGTGCACGTGAAGGTAGATGGACTTTCTCCCCACCAGAAAGTAGAGTTGAGATCCAAACTCAAGGACGATAAAGGGGTAATGTTCAGAGCTTCCGCTCTGGTCGCTGCAGATGCTAACGGACAGGTGGACCTGTGTCGCTCTCCCTCTCTGGGCGGCAGCTACACGGGAGTTGAATCCATGGGCTTGTTTTGGGCCATGACGGCCGAGACTCCACACAGCAAACTGTTAAAAAAAAATGTTTTGGGTTCAATGATGGTTGACATAGAAGTGCTGCATGGGGACACAGGTGAGCTCTTGGCCACAGAGACCAATGAGAGGCGGTTCATGATGGAAGGGGTAAGGAGAATACCGTTGGGCTTGAAAGAAGGGAGAATTCGGGGAGTCCTCTTTCTACCACCCGGTTAGTAGGCAATTCAAAATGCCCTGAAGTGGGAAATTAGATTTTTGTGTCTATGGGACCAGGATTAAGTTCTAAGGAAATAGAAATCCATAGATTTTTATGTACTGTATCCATGCCTGTTTAACGAAAGGGTCTATATTATAATTAAAAGTGTCTGAATATTTTGTTGTGAACTCTCCTAAGAAAAGCACAACTTACAGTTTAGAAGGCCTTTAAACTTATGCCTTGATCACACGGACAGCGTCATTGCATTGTGCAAAATGGTACTGTGTGTGCAACAAAAGTTCAATATTCACCTTCTGCTACCATTTCTGTCATGCCCTCTACACATTCAGTTTGATGCATACGCTCAATAAATCCAACATATGCACCACCCAGAGTGCACTGCAACTGCGTTTGCAACGCAATGCTGCAAGGCAAACTTCAGGTGTACCAAAATCCAATGACGCTGTCGGTATGATCAAGGCATTAGATAACAAAGCCTACTTTGCATTGCATAGGTTTTATATATTTAGGCCAGAAAGCATCTCCACCTGCAGTGAGTGACAAAACAGTACTACATTTCTGTTATTCTCTTTCTCCTATTCCTCTTTTATTCTCCAAACCTCACAGGGCTGGGTCCATTCCCCGGTGTACTGGATGTGTATACTCTGGGTGGAGGTATATCAGAGGTCCGGGCCAGTCTTCTGGCTAACAAAGGCTTTGTGGTTCTGGCTCTGGCCTACTATGGCTTCCAGGACCTGCCCAGAACCGTGCCCAAATACTTTGACCTGGAGTACTTTGAAGAGGCTATCACTTTCCTGAGGCAACAGCCACAGGTTAGTGGAGGAAGAAGATCAGTGCCTGAACTCATAAAACATCTGAGTATAGGAGTGCTGATCTAGGAACAGGTTCCTCATGTCCATATAATGTCCAGCACTCTTAACTCTGACACATTGTGAATATAGGCCATTTGTTCCATGAGAAGACAATGTCACCTTGAGGTTCCTCTCACTATGCTTCAATATTTTGTTAGCTATGGTAAATGCTACTATCTAGTGGCTTCTGTTTGCTCTACACCAGGGGTTCTCCAACTTTTTGGGGGCGGGACCCCATTTGTGTTAGCAAATTCATCAGGGACCACCCAACAGAGGTGAGACCAAGTCCTAAGCAAGTCTTATCTTTCGAGTCTCTGGTCAAGTCCCAAGTAATGATGGGGAAGTCTCAAGTAAAGTTCCAAATTTAATAGCTCAGGTCAAGTCACAAGTCCCTAATTTTGGGTTTTGAGTCCTTAAGTCAATGGTTAAGTGTTTTATGCCAATTTCATTGAAATTGCAATACATCAGTGATTTTTGACCCACATGTTTGACAAACTGCACCCCCCTCCCCCCACTACAAAAATATTATTTTAGGAACGATGATGCAGAGGTAGCACCACAGGGTCCAGAGTGGTGGGGCAAATTGTTTCCCCTGGGGCTTTTCCTAATCTGGTAACCTAATCAAATCAAATTTTACGAGTCATATTCGCCGACTACAACAGGTGTAGACCTTACAGTGAAATGCTTACGTACTAGCCCCTGACCAACAATGCAGTTAAAAAAATATATAGATAAGAAGAGGGAAGTAAAGAGCAGCAGTAAAATAACACGAGAGAGACTATTTACAGGGGGTACCGATACAGAGTCAATGTGCGGGGGCACCGGTTAGTTGAGGTAGTATGTACATGTAGGTAGAGTTATTAAAGTTACTATGCATAGATTACAACAGAGTAGTAGTGGTGTAGGAGGGGATGGGCGGGCACTGCAAATAGTCTGGGTAGCCATTTGACTAGATGTTCAGGAGTCTTATGGCTCGGGGGTAGAAGCTGTTTAGAAGCCTCTTGAACCTAGACTTGGCGCTCTGGTACCGCTTGCCGTGCCGTAGCAGAGAGAACAGTCTATGACTAGGGTGACTGGAGTCTTTTACAATTTTTAGGGCCTTCCTCTGACACCGCCTGGTATAGAGGTCCTGGATGGCAGGAAGCTTGGCCCCAGTGATGTACTGGGCCGTACACACTACCCAATGTCGTGCCTTGCGGTCAGAGGCCGTGCAGTTGCCATACCAGGCAGTGATGAAACCAGTCCGGATGCTCTCGATGGTGCAGCTGTATAACATTTTGAGGATCTGAGGACCCATGCCAAATCTCTTTAGGTTTTGTCATGCCCTCTTCGCGAATGTCTTGGTGTGCTTGGACCATGTTATTTTGTTGGTGATGTGGATACCCAAGGAACTTGAAGCTCTCAAACTGTTCCACTGCAGCCACATCGATGAGAATGAGTGCGTGCTTGATCCTCTTTTTCCTGTACTCCACAATCATCTCCTTTGTCTTGATCACATTGAGAGAGAGGTTGTTGTCCTGGCACCACACGGCCAGGTCTATGACCTCCTCGCTATAGGTTTTCTCGTCATTGTCAGTGATCACAGTTGTGTCATCAGCCAATATAATGATGGTGTTGTAGTGCCTGGCCGTGCAGTCATGAGTGAACAGGGAGTACAGGAGGGGACTGAGCACGCACCCCTGAGAGGTCCCTGTGTTGAGGATCAGCGTGGCGGATGTGTTGTTACCTACACTTACCGCCTGGGGCTGCCCGTCAGGAAGTCCTGGTAATCTGTCTGGCCCTGTGGCCTTGTGAATGTTGACCTGTTTAAAGGTCTTACTCACATCGGCTGCGGAGAGCGTGATCACACAGTCTTCCGGAACAGCTGGTGCGCATGTTTCAGTGTTATTTGCCTCGGAGCGAGCATAGAAGTAGTTTAGCTCCTCTGGTAGGCTTGTGACACTGGGCAGCTCTCGGCAGTGCTTCCCTTTGTAGTCTGTAATGGTTTGCAAGCCCTGCCATATCCGACGAGCGTCCGACCCGGTGTAGTATGATTCAAGCTTAGTCCTGTATTGACACTTTGCTTGTGATGGTTCGTCGGACGGCATAGCGGGATTTCTTATAAGCTTCTGGGTTAGAGTCCCGCTCCTTGAAATTGGCAGCTCTAGCCTTTAGCTCAGTGTGGATGCTGCCTGTAATCTATGGCTTCTGGTCGGGTATGTACGTAGTACGGTCACTGTGGGGACGACGTCACAGATGCACTTATTGATGATGTCAATGACTGATCTGGCGTACTCCTCAATGCCATCGGCGGAATCCCGGAACATATTCCAGTCTGTGCTAGCAAAACAGTCCTGTAGCTTAGCATCTGTGTCCTCTGACCACTTTTTTATTGGATCTAGTCACTGGTGTCTCCTGCTTTAATTTTTGCTTTTAAGCAGGAATCAGGAGGATATAATTATGGTCAGATTTGCCAAATGGAGGGCGAGGGAGAGCTTTGTATGCATTTCTGTGTGTGGAGTATAGGTGGTCCAGAGTTCTTTTTCCTCTGGTTGCACATACAACATGATAATAGAAGTTTGGTAAAAACGGATTTAAGTTTCCCTGCATTAACGTCCCCGGCTACTAGGAGCGCCACCTCTGGGTGAGCGTTTTCTTGTTTGCTTATGGCGGAATACAGCTCATTCAATGCTATGTTAGTGCCAGCCTCTGACTGACTGTGGTGGTATGTAAACAGCTCCAAAGAATACAGATTAAATCTCTCTTCGGTAGGTAGTGTGGTCTACAGGTTATCATGAGATCCTCTACCTCAGGGAAGCAATAGCTCGAGACTTCCTTAGATATCGTGCACCAGCTGTTGATTACAAAAATACATAGACCGCCGCCCCTTGTCTTATCAGACGCCGCTGTTCTGTCCTGCCGGTACATCGTATGACCAGCCAGCTGTATGTTGATTTTGTCATCGTTCAGCCACAACTCCGTGAAGCATAAGATGTTAGTTTTTTTTATGTCCCGTTGGTAGTTTAATCTTCCACATAACTTGTCGATTTTATTGTCCAAAGATAGCACATTTGCTTGCAGAATGGAGGGAAGTGGGGATTTATTCCATCCCTTTTTCTCCGCCGCCTCTTCACGCAGATCACAGGGACCGGGGCCAGTTTCAGAGGAAGCAGTATGTCCTTTGCGTCGGACTCGTCAGAGTCATGAAAGGAAAACAATTATTCTGCTTGTCCGTGGTGAGTAATCGCAGTCCGGATGTCTAGAAGTTATTTTTGGTCATAAGTGACTAGCTGCAACATTATGTAAAAAAAAACATTTTATAAACAAACAAACAAAAAAACACAATCGGCTGGGGGCACGTAAAACGTCTGTCTTCTTCTCCGGCACCATCTTGACCAGGTATAAATCAGCAACCTATTGGGCAGTGTTTTCCAAACTCAGTCCTCCGGACCCCAAAGGGTGCACAGCTGATTCAAAAGATCAAATCTTAATGATTACTAGGGCCACAACTGAAATGTCCACCACTTGGGGTCTCGAAGACCAAGTTTGAGGAACTCTGATGTATGGTCTGACAGTAATTTTTCTTTAGTAGTTGTAAAAAGGCATTTACAGTACGTTCGCAAAGTATTCAGACCCCTTGACTTTCTCCACTTGTTATATTACAGCCTTATTCTGAAACAGATTTTAAAAATGAATCCTTCATTAATCTACACACAAAAAACATACCTTTACATACTGTTGAAGTTTACATACACCTTAGCCAAATACATTTAAACTCAAATACATTTTCACAATTCCTGACATTTAATCGTAGTAAAAATTCATTTTTTAAGTCAGTTAGGATCACCACTTTATTTTAAGAATGAAATGTCAGAATAATAGTGGAGAAAGGATTTATTTCAGCTTTTATTTCTTTCATCACATTCCCAGTGGGTCAGAAGTTTACATACACTCACTTAGTATTTGGTAGCATTGCCTTTAAATTGTTTGACTTGGGTCAAACGTTTCGGGTAGCCTTCCACAAGCTTCCCACAATAAGTTGGGTGAATTTTGGCCCATTCTTCCTAACAGAGCTCATGTAAGTGAGTCAGGATTGTAGGCCTCCTTGCTCACACATGCTTTTTCAGTTCTGCCCACAAATTGTCTATAGGATTGAGGTCAGGGCTTTGTGATGGTCACTCCAATACCTTGACTTTGTTGTCCTTAACTTTGAAAGTATGCTTGGGGTCATTGTCCACTTGGAAGACCCATTTGCGACCAAGCTTTAACTTCCTGACTGATGTCTTGAGATGTTGCTTCAATATATCCACGTAATTTTACATCCTCATGATGCCATCTATTTTGTGAAGTGCACCAGTCCCTCCTGCACCAAAGCACCCCCACAACCTGATGCTGCCACCCCCATGCTTCACAGTTGGGATGATGTTCTTCGGTTTGCAAGCCTCCCCCTTTTTCCTCCAAACATAACAATGGACATTATGGCCAAACAGTTCTATTTTTGTTTCATCAGACCAGAGGACATTTCTCCAAAAGGTACGATCTTTGTCCCAATGTAAAGTTGCAAACCGTAGGCTTTTTTTATGGCGGTTTTAGAGCAGTGGCTTCTGCCTTGCTGAGCGACCTTTCTGGTTACTTCGATATAGGACTTGTTTTACTGTGGATATAGATACTTTGTACCTGTTTCCTCCAGCATCTTCACAAGGTCCTTTGCTTCTGTTCTGGGATTGATTTGCACCTTTCACACCAAGGTAAGTTCATCTCTAGGAGACAGAACGCGTCTCCTTCCTGAGCGGTATGAAGGCTGCGTGGTCCCATGGTGTTTATACTTGCATACTATTGTCTGTACAGATGAACGTGGTACCTTCAGGAGTTTGGAAATTACTCACAGGGATGAACCAGACTTGTAGAGGTGTACAATTTACTTTCTGCAGTCTTGGCTGATTTTATTTTATTTTTTTATATTTTTTTCCCATGATGTCAAGCATAGAGCCACATCACTATGAAATACATCCACAGGTACACCTCCAATTGACTCAAATTGTGTCAATTAGCCTATCAGAAGCTTCTAAAGCCATGACATAATTTTCTGTTTAAGCTGTTTAAAGGCACAGTCAACTTAGTGTATGTAAACTTCTGACCCACTGGAATTGTGATGCAGTGAATTATAAGTGAAATAATCTGTCAACAATTGTTGAAAATATTACTGTCAAGGACTAAGTATATTTCTCAACCGACTATAGTTTGTTAACAAGTGGAGAAGGTGGAAAGTTTTAAGTTCCTCAGCGTACACATCACAGACAAACTGAAATGGTCCACCCACACAGACAGCGTGGTGAAGGCGGCGCAGCAGCGCCTCTTCAACCTCAGGAGGCTGAAGAAATTTGGCTTGTCACCAAAAGCACTCACAAACTTTTACAGATGCACAATCAAAAGCATCCTGTTGGGCTGTATCACCGCCTGGTACGGCAACTGCTCCGCCCACAACCGTAAGGCTCTCCAGAGGGTAGTGAGGTCTGCACAATGCATCACTGGGGGCAAACTACCTGCCCTCCAGGACACCTACACCACCCGATGTCACAGGAAGTGCCAAAAAGATCATCAAGGACATCAACCACCTGAGCCACTGCCTGTTCACCCCGCTATCATCCAGAAGGCGAGGTCAGTACAGGGGCATCAAAGCCGGAACTGAAAAACAGCTTCTATCTCAATACCATCAGACTGTTAAACAGCCATCACTAACATTGAGTGGCTGCTGCCAACATCCTGACTCATCTCTAGCCACTTTAAACAATGTTACTTTATATAATGTGTACATACCCTACATTACTTATCTCATACGTATATACTGTACTATATACCATCTACTGCATCTTGCCTATGCCGTTCGGCCATCGCTCATCCATATATTTATATGTACATATTCTTATTAATTCCTTTACACTGTATAAGTAAGGTAGTTGTGAAATTGTTAGATATTACTGCATGATCGGAACTAGATGCACAAGCATTTCGATACACTCGCATCATCTGCTAACCATGTGTATGTGACCAATAAAATTTGATTTGACAAGAAATTTGTGAAGTGGATGAAACACTCAGTTTGGAGTCGTTTATGTTTTAAAACTCGTTTATGTAAACTTCCGACTTCACTGTAAGTATTCAGACCCTTTGCTATGATACTCGAAATTGAGTTCAGGTATATCCTCCTTCCATTGATCATCCTTGATGTTTCTACAACTTGATTGGATTCCACCTGTGGTAAATTCAATTGATTGGACATGATTTGGAAAGGTACACACCTATCTTTATTAGGTCCCACAGTTGACAGTGCATGTCAGAGCAAAAACCAAGCCATGAGATCGAAAGTAATGGTCTGTAGAGCTCCGAGACAGGATTGTGTCAGGCATAGATCTGGGGAAGGATAACAAAACATGTCTGCAGCATTGACGTTTCCCAAGAACTCCGTGGCATCCATCATTCTTAAATGGAAGAAGTTTGGAAACACCAAGACTCTTCCTAGAGCTGGCTGCCTGGCCAAACTGAGCCATCGGGGGAAAAGGGCCTTGGTTAGCTCCAGTGTTCCTTTATCGAGATGGGAGAACCTTCCAGAACGACAAGCATTTCTGCAGCACTCCACCAATCAGGTTTTTATGGTAGTGGCCAGACAAACCACTCCTCAGTAACAGGCACCTGACAGCCTGCTTGGAGTTTGCCAAAAGGCACCTAAAGACTCTGACCATGAGAAACAAGATTCTCTGGTTTGATGAAACCAAGATTGAACTCTTTGGCCTGAATGTCAAACGTCACATCTGGAGGAAACCTGGCACCATCCCTACAGCGAAGCATGGTAGGGATATTTTTCAACGGCAGGGACTAGGAGACTCGTCAGGATTAAAGGAAAAATGAACGGAGCAGAGATCCTTGATGAAAACCTGCTCCAGAGCACTCCAGACCTCAGATTGGGGTGAAGGTTCACCTTCCAACAGGACAACGACCCCAAGCACACAGCCAAGACAACTCGGGACTGACTTCGGGATGAGTCTCAATGTCTTTGAGTGCCAGAGCCTGGACGAACCCAATCGAACATCTCTGGAGAGACCTGAACATTAGCTGTGCAGCGCCGCTCCCCATCCAACCTGACAGAACTTGAGAGGCTCTGCAGAGGAGAATGAGAGAAACTCACCAAATACCAGTGTGCCAAGCTTGTAGCATCATGCCCAAGAAGACTCAAGGCTGTAATCGCTGCCAAAGGTGCTTCAACAAAGTACTGAGTAAAGGGTCTGAATACTTGTGGTATTCAGTGTGGATTTTATCAAAACATTTATTTGGCAATATTTCTGGAAATTAGATTTGAGATTTTGTCAGCATTTTTATTTTCATTCATTTTGGTGTAGAAAATACACTGCTCAAAAAAATAAAGGGAACACTTAAACAACACAATGTAACTCCAAGTCAATCACACTTCTGTGAAATCAAACTGTCTACTTCGGAAGCAACACTGATTGACAATAAATTTCACATGCTGTTGTGCAAATGGAATAGACAACAGGTGGAAATTATAGGCAATTAGCAAGACACCCCCAATAAAGGAGTGGCTCTGCAGGTGATAACCACAGACCACTTCTCAGTTCCTATGCTTCCTGTCACTTTTGAATGCTGGCGGTGCTTTCACTCTAGTGGTAGCATGGGACGGAGTCTACAACCCACACATGGCTCAGGTAGTGCAGCTCATCCAGGATGACACATCAATGCGAGCTGTGGCAAGAAGGTTTGCTGTGTCTGTCAGCGTAGTGTCCAGAGCATGGAGGCGCTACCAGGAGACAGGCCAGTACATCAGGAGACGTGGAGGAGGCCGTAGGAGGGCAACAACCCAGCAGCAGGACTGCTACCTCCGCCTTTGTGCAAGGAGGAGCAGGAGGAGCACTGCCAGAGCCCTGCAAAATGACCTCCAGCAGGCCACATGTGCATGTGTCTGCTCAAACGGTCAGAAACAGACTCCATGAGGGTGGTATGAGGGCCCGACGTCCACAGGTGGGGGTTGTGCTTACAGCCCAACACCGTGCAGGACGTTTGGCATTTGCCAGAGAACACCAAGATTGGCAAATTCGCCACTTTGCCCTGTGCTATTCACAGATGAAAGCAGGTTCACACTGAGCATATGTGACAGGCGTGACAGTCTGGAGACGCCATGGAGAACATTCTGCTGCCTGCAACATCCTCCAGTTTGACCGGTTTGGCGGTGGGTCAGTCATGGTGTGGGGTGGCATTTCTTTGGGGGGCCGCACAGCCCTCCATGTGCTCGCCAGAGGTAGCCTGACTGCCATTAGGTACCGAGATGAGATCCTCAGACCCCTTGTGAGACCATATGCTGGTTGGCCTTGGGTTCCTCCTAATGCAAGACCATGCTAGACCTCATGTGGCTGGAGTGTGTCAGCAGTTCCTGCAAGAGGAAGGCATTGATGCTATGGACTGGCCCGCCCGTTCCCCAGACCTGAATCCAATTGAGCACATCTGGGACATCATGTCTCGCTCCATCCACCAACGTCACGTTGCACCACAGACTATCTAGGAGTTGGCGGATGCTTTAGTCCAGGTCTGGGAGGAGATCCCACATGAGACCATCCGCCACCTCATCAGGAGCATGCCCAGGCGTTGTAGGGAGGTCATACAGGCACGTGGAGGCCATACACACTACTGAGCCTCATTTTGACATGTTTTAAGGACATTACATCAAAGTTGGATCAGCCTGTAGTGTGGTTTTCCACTTTCATTTTGAGTGTGACTCCAAATCCAGACCTCCATGGGTTGATAAATTTGATTTCCATTGATCATTTGTGTGTGATTTTGTTGTCAGCACATTCAACTATGTAAAGAAAAAAGTGAAATATTCTTATTAAATATTCATTCAGATCTAGGATGTGTTGTTTTAGTGTTCCCTTTATTTTTTTGAGCAGTGTACTTTTAAAGTCACAGTAACTGAGCGTCTCAGTCCTTATACATAGAAATTCCCCCAAGGAGAATCCCGGACCCTAAGGGGACTGGAATTGGTCAAACTCGCAGTTTAATACTTTTATTCAAAATACAATTGTTACATTTTATTGGCCACATACACATATTTAGCAGATGTTATTGCGGGTGTAGCGAAATGCTTGTGTTCCTAGCTCCAACAGTGCAGGAGTATCTAACAATTCACAAATCTAAAAGTAAAAGAATGGAATATATAAATATTGGGATGAGCAATATCAGAGTGGCATTGACTACAGTGGAATAGAATACAGTATATACATATGAGATGTAAACATTATTAAAGTGACTAGTGTTCTATTATTAAAGTGACCGATGATTCCATGACTGTTCTATAGGGCAGTGGGGTTGAGTAACTGGGTGGTTTCCAGCTAGTGATGGCTATTTAACAGTCTGATGGCCTTGCGATAGAAGCTCTTTTTCAGTCTCTTGGCTCCAGCTTTGATGCAACTGCAGTGACCTCGCCTTCTCGATGTTAGCGGGGTGAACAGGCCGTGGCTCAGGTGGTTTGATCTTTTTGGCCGTCCTGTGACATCGGGTGCTGTTGGTGTCCTGGAGGGTAGGCAGTGTGCCCCCGGTGATGCGTTGTGCAGACTGCACCACCCTCTGGAGGGCCCTGCAGTTGCGGGCCGTGCAGTTGCTGTACCAGGTGGTGATACAGCCCGACAGGATGCTCTCAATTGTGCATCTGTAACAGTTTGAGTGTCTTAGGGGCCCAGACAAATTTCTTCAGCCTCTAACAGTGATGCTGTTGTGCCTTCAACACACTGTCTTTGTGGGTGGATCATTTCAGATGGTCAGTGATGTGTACGCTGAGGAACTTGATGATTGAGTTGGAGGCGTGCATGACCACTCGGTCATAGGTAAACAGGTTGTACAGGAGGGAGCTGAGCATGCACCCTTGTGGGGCCCCCGTGTTGAGGATTAGTGAAGTGGAGATGTTGTTTCCTACCTTCACCACCCGGGGGAGGCCTGTCAGGATGTCCAGGACCCAATTTCACAGGGCGTGGTTCAGACCCAGGGCCCCGAGCTTAATGATGAGCTTGGAGGGTACTATGGTGTTGAAAGCTGAGCTATAGTCAATGAACAGCATTTTTACATCGGTATTCCTCTTGTCCAGATGGGAAAGTGCAGTGCGATGGCGATTGCATCTTCTGTGGATCTATTGGGGCGGTAAGCTAATTGAAGAAGGGTCAAGCGTGTCATGAAGGTAGAGGTGATATGATTCTTAACTAGCCTCTCAAAGCACTTCATGATGACAGAAATTAGTGCTACGGGGTGATAGTAATTTAGTTCAGTTACCTTTGCTTTCTTGGGTACAGGAACAATGATGGACATCTTGAAGTAAGTGCGGACAGCAGACTGGGATAGGGAGAGATTGAATATGTACGTTAACACTCCAGCCAGCTGGTTTGCTCATGTTCTGAGGACGCGGCGAGGGATGCCGTCTGGTCCGGCAGCCTTGCGAGGGTTAACACGCTTAACTGTCTTACTCACGTCGGCCACGGAGAACGAGAGCCCACAGTCCTCGGGAGCGGTCCGCGTCAGTGGCACTGTGTTATCCTCAAAGCGGGCAAAGGTGTTCAGCTTGTCTGGGAGCCAGATGTTGGTGACCGTGACGTGGCTGGTTTTCCAATTGTAATTGTCTGTAGACACTGCTACATACGTCTTGTCTGAGCTGTTGAATTGCGACTCCACTTTCTCTGTACTGTCGTTTTTTCTTGTTTGATTGCCTTGTGGAGGGAATAACTACACTGTTTGTATTCAATCATATTCCCAGTCACCTTTCCATGGTTAATTGCGGTCATGACTTTCTACATTAAAGGGGAGGTTAACTTGGCCCCGACAATTGATCTGGTATGTTTTTTATGCTTTAACCCCTGTGACAATAAAACATATTTTGTTATATTGTTTTTATAGGTACAGGGTCCAGGAATAGGAATCCTGTCCATCTCGAAGAGTGGGGATCTGGCTCTGTCCATGGCTTCTTTTCTCTCTGGCATCTCAGCCACAGCCTGGATCAACGGCAGCAACGCTAATATGGTGGTGCCACTGCACTACAAAGACCTCATCATCCCTTCCATCACGCCTATTGTTGAGAACGTCACCGTCTCCCCGTCCGGCATCCTTGACATCCGAGACGCCTTACCAGACCCAGAGACTGAGGTGAACCGCGGTTCCGTGATCCCAATAGAGCGTTCCAGTTCTAGGTTCCTCTTTGCCGCCTCTGAGGACGACAGGAACTGGAACAGCTGTCTCTTCGCTGAACAGGCCGCCGCCCGGCTGAGGCATCATGGGAAAGAGAACTTTGAGGTAAGGAAATAAACCTGAACACAAACATTTTGATAGCAAAAAGTTTAATCAAGTACTATTAGATAAACACATGTTTCAGCCTAAACTGCCTTTACTCAATAGCAGGGGTTGAAACTGAAATTATTCTTCCAATAGTTTCGTTCTGAACAGAACCTCTATTTATTTTGTTCCGTTCCATTGTAATAAAGTTAGTTTACTGAATTATATACTAGCTAGATGCTTATGGAGGATCGGCTAATATGGAGGAACTTTGAGCGTCAGAGTTGTCTCAATGACGTGATAACTATAGTATTCTTAACTAGCCTAAACTAGCTGGCAGGCAGACACTGAAAGGCAGAGACACTCTTTTGATTTGAACAAAACCTTCCATACATACAATGCCTTCAGAAAGTATTTATACTCCTTGTCTTATTCCACATTAAATGTATTTTTTCCCCCCACCCATTTACAATTGGGGTAGAATTATTATTATATTATATTAACTATATTTTATAGATTGAACTTGAATATGACAACTTTCAGGATGAATCAAAACATTTTTTTTTAGTAATCAATATATTTAGTGCGTAAAGACTCTCCAAACAAGTTTGGATTTTTATTCATACAAACTTTCCTAACACTAAAATGTGCCTTAAATAATCTACAAAATCAGAGTATTTTTTTTAAATCTGCCAGTTGGTGCTGAAATGGAGACAAATATACATACAGTGCATTCGGAAAGTATTCAGACCCCTTGACCTTTTCCACAGTTTGTTACATTACAGCCTTATTGTAAAATGGATTAAAGTTTTTCCCCCTCATCAATCTACACACTAACCCATAAAGACAAAGTAAAAACTGTTTTATTTGTGCAAATGTATTTTTAAATAATGATTACATTTGCATAAGTATTTAAACGTATTACTCAGTACTTTGATGCACCTTTTGGCAGCGATTACAGCCTCAAGTCTTCTTGGATATGAGGTTACAAGCTTGGCACACCTGTATTTGGGGAGTTTCTCCCATTCTTCTCTGCAGATCCTCTCAAGCTCTGCCAGGTTGGATGGGGAGCGTCACTGCATAGCTATTTTCAGGTCTCTCCAGAGATGTTCGATCGGGTTCAAGTCCGGGCTCTGGCTGTGCCACTCAAAGACTTGTCCCGAAGCCACTCTTGCGTTTTCTTGGCTGTGTGCTTAGGGTCGTTGTCTTGTTGCCCCAATCTGAGGTCCTGAGCACTCTGAAGCAGTTTTTCATCAAGGATCTCTCTGTACTTTGCTCCATTCATCTTTCCCTCGATCCTGACTAGTCTCCCAGTCTCTGCCGTTGAAAAACATCCCCACAGCATGATGCTGCCACCACCATGCTTCACCGTTGGGATGGCGTAAAGCTGCAGAATGCTGTGGTAGCCATGCTGGTTAAGTGTGCCTTGAATTCAAAATAAATCACTGACAGTTTCACCAGCAAAGCACTTTCACACCACCTCCATGTTTCATGGTGGGAACTACACATGCTGAGATCATCCGTTCACCTACTCTGCGTTCCACAAAGACACGGCGGTTGGAACCAAAAATCTCCAATTTGGACTCATCAGACCAAAGGACAGATTTTCACCGGTCTAATGTTCATTGCTCGTGTTTCTTGCTCCAACAAGTCTCCTCTTATTGGAGTCCTTTGGTAGTGTTTTCTTTGCAGCAATTCAACCATGAAGGCCTGATTCACGCAGTCTCCTCTGAACAGTTGATGTTGATGTCCGTTACTTTAACTCCTAAGCATTTATTTGGGCTGCAATTTCTGAGGCTGGTAACTCCTAATGAACTTATCCTCTGCAGCAGAAGTAACTCTGGGTCTTCCTTTCCTGTGGCGGTCCTCATAGAGATTGATGGTTTTTGTGACTGCCCTTGAAGAAACGTTCAAAGTTCTTAATTCTCCGCATTGACTGACCTTCATATCTTAAAGTAATGATGGACTGTCATTTAACTTTGCTTATTTGAGCTGTTCTTGCCATAATATGGACTTGGTCTTTTACCAAATAAGGCCCTCTTCTGTATACCACGTTTACCTTATCACAACACAACTGATTGGCTGAAACGCATTAGTGTCTGGAGTGTGCAAAGCTGTCAAGGCAAAGGGTAGCTACTTTGAAGATTCTTAAATATAAAATACATGTAGATTTGTTTCACACTTTTGGTTACTACATGATCCCATATGCGTTATTTCATAGTATTGTTATCTTCACTATTCTACAATGTAGAAAATAGTACAAATAAAGAAACCCTTGAATGAGTAGGTGTCCTGTGGTGGAATTATTGTAATCAAAAAGAGACTTTTAGATTTCTTCAAACAATTAAACTTTATTATTTAATTACTGCAGTAATGGAGCTGGTCGGTAATCACCCCTGGAGGTGATCACTGAGAACTCAACGAGCTGGTTTGAGCCACAGCATTTAGCAAAGCCCATCCTCCTTTAGTCTACATGACAAAGAACAGTATGAAAGACACTTATAATTCACAAATGACAATCTGCTGTAAAAACTGTCCTCATTGTGTAGAGACCAAGGTCTGGCCCCCCAACTCCATACTGGAGCCATCTCCCCCTGGTACCCAGTACAGAAACATTAACTCATGCTCTGGAATGCGCTATCACCCAAAGACATCGTACATCTCCTGTCAATGTTAAATCTCCCAGAGGCCCACTTTCAGTTCACACAGACCCAATACAGTTATAAGAACCCTCTATTCTGTTGCATAAACAACCATTTTCTGCAGGTACAGCATTATAACAATGTTGCATTTTGCTCTCACAGTCAACTTCTGACTGGTACTGTACTATATACATATACAGACACAGTATATTTTTACAATAGTTATCTTTTGTTTGTTTTCCGACCCATCCTTCAGCTACCCTCAACCCCTCCCATTGATCTTTGTAGGGCTTCCAGTTGTTTCTATTTGCCATATTTTTAAACTGTGCTGTTTCAGAAACAGCTTGTTGTTGTGTATGTCTTTTCTTTAATGCTTTTGACTGCACCTTGACTTGGCGTTGGTTGATGTACTGTCCTCTTGTCATTTCACCACCAGGTGGTGATGTACCCCAGGGCGGGGCATTTTCTGGAAGTACCCTACATGCCCCACTGCCCGTCTGGCTTCCATCCCGCGGTTGGTCAAGTGGTGGTGTTTGGGGGAGAGGCTAAAGCCCACCATCAGGCTCAGCTGGACCTGTGGAGGAGGGTCCAGGCGTTCTTCAGAAAACACCTGGAGGGGAACAACACTAGCGAAAAAGCTACGTTTTATACTAGAGGGTAAGACGAGGGATTCCGTCAGGAACATTTGGCACCGGACAACATAACCGGGAAGTTTTTAATTTACCAGACATTTTAGAAATGTACTGGACATTCGTGTGCATTCAGATTCGACTACAAAGAGAGGGAGGAAGAAACTGCCCACCTGGTGAGGCAGTGCCATCAATAAACAAAGGATAGCCTATTGGCCAAATGAGCCACATTGGAATTGTCCTTAATAGCCTATAACAAATTACACAAACACTTCAGTGTTTTAGATGTGTAGCATTAGCAAACATGTATGGCCTATTGTTTTATTGGGTTTTACTTTCCTAAAACAAGTGTTCTCCTCATGGTTCAGCTGTCGGAGATTTGAGCACTAAATGCATCAGGGCATTGCATGCATATGTCTATAGGCTTAGACGTCCACCATATGATATGAATATTTAAAAAAAAATACTTGTAAAATAAGAAAGTTATTCCTTGCCCTAGAGACGGAGAGAGGAGATATGCCAGTGGCATGCTGCGACACCTCCATGCATTTGTCAGGTGATTACAGCGTCTGCAAGATATAGGTGTACAGAAGGAGGCTTATTCATTAGTTTTCAATCAGAATATTTTTTATAAAGATACTCCTATAAACAATATAATGATTAATTAACTTAATTAATTAAGGTAGGCCTAAAATGTTCTTCCTCACATGAACTTCAACTTTCAGAGTCAGTTGGAGAGTCGGTGCGCACTGCTTTCATTGTCCTGCAGCAGCCAGTTTAATAGGCCTAATAGCTGCACCAAACTTTAACAAAAGTTTCTAAACTTTATTAGGGAAATATAAAAAGTCTTTGTTTGTAGAGAAAATATGAACGGATTATTATATTGCGGTAAACACACCATTATACAGTTATATAATTATACATTATATAATTTGGCCATTGAAAAAATAAATACAATTTAACAGAATTTAAACACACTTGTGACGCAATTACCAGCAAACACTAGTGCCTACCGTACCCAACAAATGACAGCAATAGGCTAATAATATTTATTTTACAACAGGCCCACTTTTTAACCTATTTTAAACTAAATACGAAGCACACACAGATCGGACTTAAAATGAAAATGTCTCAACAGAATAATACAAAACACATTTGACATATTTCAAGAACTGGTTTAGATTAATAAATAGGCCTACACTAATAGCCATATACAATAATAGGGTAATGATAAAACAAATTATTAGAAATAAGAAAATAAATACAAGTTCCAAAATAGCGAGTTGCACAGGAGCCTGCATTTGGACGAGCCAACGTTCTTCTAATCTTTGTCTACTACAATATTAAAACTTGGTCACACAGAGGACATTCCCCTTGTAAGCTTTTCATTGTAGACTTACTTTTCCCCCCTCTAACTTTCATTTAACTTAATAACCGAAGAAGGATAGAAAAACATATGCGAGGCACAAACATTCGCTTTGCTTAGCAGAGTTCTGCTTGGAACAAACCAAACCTAGTATGTGGGCGTCTGAAAGGTTAGGTAAGGGTAGGAACGTCCCAAGGACCCCAGATGGCACTAACCCCAAGCAATAATGCGAGAAGAGGACCCCACATAAGATAATTATTGTAGTAGGTGTAGAATTGCACAATTTAGGGAATATTCAGAGGTGGAAACTTTCCGTGGGAATTAACGGAATATATGGGAATAACGGAAATATATGCAAATTGTTATTAATACCATTTTAAATGTAGATGTTTTTTGCATTGGATTATATTTACCTTATCATAAGTAGACATTATTGCAAATTATTAAATCCTTCCAATAGAAATTTTAAAAAACAATTTAGTTACAAATTGAACTTTAATTAAATGAGTTGACTCTTCACATGGAATGATTTCACTGAACAACAAAAGAAAGTGAATATTGAATGATCCCCAATGATCCATAGCATCTCCCCCCCAAAAATTCAACATACATACTGTAAAATAATAGTCTACAAACTAAAGCTTTGGTTGTCTTCCTCTCATGCTTCCATGTCTTCTCCCTGGACCTCCTCAATGTCCACCACTTGAACATCAGACTGAGAGGGCTCATCTTCACTCTCACTTTCCAACCATGTTGAGGATGGCTCGTTGTCAGGCTCAAATTTGCCCAGGTGGCCACCAATTTTTCAATCCTTGCATTGGTCAGCCTGTTGCGTGCTTTGGTGTGTGTGTTCCCAAACAAGGACCAGTTGCGCTCTGAGACGGCTGATGTTGGTGGGATTTGGAGGATGATGGAGGCAACAGGGGAAAGAGCCTCAGATCCACAAAGTCCCTTCCACCAGGTGGCTGGTGAGATATGTTGGCACGACTGCCATATTGCATCTCCATCCCAAAGCCCTTGCTTGGATGTGTGCTTCGCCAGTCTGCCAAGAACCTTGCCCTCATCCAGGCCATACAGTAGTGATGGCACCATAGGCCTTGTTGATCTCTGTACCAGACAGGATGCTCTTGCCAGCATACTTGGGTCCAACATGTACGCTGCAGCATGTTTGGGCTTCAGGCATAACTGCAGTTTCCTCTGCTTGGAGCAACAGTGAAGTGGGCAGGGCAGAATGGATTTGTTCTCTTACATCTGCAAGTAGTCTGAACATCAGACAGGATGGCATTGTCTCCCTCAATCTGTGTAATGGCTACTGCTATAGGTTTCAGGAGTTTTAGGCTGATTAACATTCTCTCCCAAAATACATCATCCAGGAGGATCCTTTTGATGGGGCTGTCCATATCGGCAGACTGCGGTATGGCCATTTCTTGGAGAGACTGCTTCTCCTTCAGGAGACTGTCAAACATGACAACACCACCCCAATGGGTGTTGCATTGCAGCTTCAATGTTGTGCTCTTATTCTTCTCACTTTCGTTTGTGTGGTAGATTGCTATAACTTGATGATCCTTCACATACCTAACCATTTCCTTGGCTCTCTTGTAGAGTTTATCTGTTGTTTTCAGTGCCATGATGTCCCTGAGGAGCAGATTCAATGCATGAGCAGCACAGCCAATGGGTGTGATGTGAGGGTAGGACTCCTCCACTTTAGAACAAGCGGCCTTCATGTTCCCAGCATTCTGTCACCAGTGGAAATACCTCAGGTGGTCCAAAGTCATTGACTGCCTTCAGCTCATCTGCAATGTAGAGACTGGTGTGTCTGTTGTTCCGTGTATCTGTGCTCTTGTAGAATACTGGTTGAGGGATGGAGATGATGTAGTTAATTATTCTACAAGCATGGACTTGTAGATGACCTGGAGCCAGTGGGTCTGGCGACGAATATGTAGCGAGGGCCAGCCAACTAGAGCATACAAGTCGCAGTGGTGGGTGGTATAAGGTGCTTTAGTGACAAAACGGATGGCACTGTGATAAACTGCATCCAGTTTGCTGAGTAGAGTGTTGGAAGCAATTTTGTAGATGACATCGCCGAAGTCGAGGATCGGTAGGATAGTCAGTTTTACTAGGGTAAGTTTGGCGGCGTGAGTGAAGGAGGCTTTGTTGCGGAATAGAAAGCCGACTCTTGATTTGATTTTCGATTGGAGATGTTTGATATGAGTCTGGAAGGAGAGTTTACAGTCTAGCCAGACACCTAGGTACTTATAGATGTCCACATATTCAAGGTCGGAACCATCCAGGGTGGTGATGCTAGTCGGGCATGCGGGTGCAGGCAGAGATCGGTTGAAAAGCATGCATTTGGTTTTACTAGCGTTTAAGAGCAGTTGGAGGCCACGGAAGGAGTGTTGTATGGCATTGAAGCTCGTTTGGAGGTTAGATCGCACAGTGTCCAAGGACGGGCCGGAAGTATATAGAATGGTGTCCCGCAGCAAGAGCAACATCATTGATATATACAGAGAAAAGAGTCGGCCCGAGAATTGAACCCTGTGGCACCCCCATAGAGACTGCCAGAGGACCGGACAGCATGCCCTCCGATTTGACACACTGAACTCTGTCTGCAAAGTAATTGGTGAACCAGGCAAGGCAGTCATCCTAAAAACCGAGGCTACTGAGTCTGCCGATAAGAATATGATGTTTGACAGAGTCGAAAGCCTTGGCAAGGTCGATAAAGACGGCTGCACAGTACTGTCTTTTATCGATGGCGGTTATGATATCGTTTAGTACCTTGAGTGTGGCTGAGGTGCACCCGTGACCGGCTCGGAAACCAGATTGCACAGCGGAGAAGGTACGGTGGGATTCGAGATGGTCAGTGACCTGTTTGTTGACTTGGCTTTCAAAGACCTTAGATAGGCAGGGCAGGATGGATATAGGTCTGTAACAGTTTGGGTCCAGGGTGTCTCCCCCTTTGAAGAGGGGGAAGACTGCGGCAGCTTTCCAATCCTTGGGGATCTCAGACGATATGAAAGAGAGGTTGAACAGGCTGGTAATAGGGGTTGCGACAATGGCGGCGGATAGTTTCAGAAATAGAGGGTCCAGATTGTCAAGCCCAGCTGATTTGTACGGGTCCAGGTTTTGCAGCTCTTTCAGAACATCTGCTATCTGGATTTGGGTAAAGGAGAACCTGGAGAGGCTTGGGCGAGGAGCTGCGGGGGGGGGGGGGCGGAGCTGTTGGCCGAGGTTGGAGTAGCCAGGCGGAAGGCATGGCCAGCCGTTGAGAAATGCTTGTTGAAGTTTTCGATAATCACGGATTTATCGGTGGTGACCGTGTTACCTAGCCTCAGTGCAGTGGGCAGCTGGGAGGAGGTGCTCTTGTTCTCCATGGACTTCACAGTGTCCCAGAACTTTTTGGAGTTGGAGCTACAGGATGTAAACTTCTGCCTGAAGAAGCTGGCCTTCGCTTTCCTGACTGACTGCCTGTATTGGTTCCTGACTTCCCTGAACAGTTGCATATCGCGGGGACTATTCGATGCTATTGCAGTCCGCCACAGGATGTTTTTGTGCTGGTCGAGGGCAGTCAGGTCTGGAGTGAACCAAGGGCTGTATCTGTTCTTAGTTCTGAATTTTTTGAACGGAGCATGCTTATCTAAAATGGTGAGGAAGTTACTTTTAACCTGTTGAAACTCTAGGGGCGCAATTTCATTTTTGGATGAAAAACGTTCCCGTTTTAAACAAGATATTTTGTCACAAAAAGATGCTCGACTATGCATATAATTGATAGCTTTCGAAAGAAAACACTCTGACGTGTCCAGAACTGCAAAGATATTTTCTGTGCGTGCCCTAGAACGTGAGCTTCAGGCAAAACCAAGATGAGACGGCATCCAGGAAATGAGCAGGATTTTTGAGGCTCTGTTTTCCATTGTCTCCTTATATGGCTGTGATTGCGAGAGGAGTAAGTCTGCCCTTTCTGTCGTTTCCCCAAGGTGTCTGCAGCATTGTGACGTATTTGTAGGCAGATCATTGGAAGATTAAATAGAAAAAATATCAAATAGTAATCTTATCTATTTTATCTGTCATTGCAAAGTTACACAGAATGTGCTCAGGAAGAGGGGGGGGGGGGGGGGGTTAGATGGTTTATCCTATGTGATTGTGCCTCAACTTTTCATGAAAAAAACACATGCTCCAGTACTGTAGAGGGTAGACATACCTAGTCCTTTGATGTAAAGAAATTATGCTAGCAAAAAGTATATTCTATGTATACACAGAACACTTCCCCTCAGTTAAAAAGAAATGGCAAAGTGGTTCTTTAAAAGTGTTGCAGTTTGATTTACTGGTACTGTAAGGTCAGCTTTGATACTTTTAATATTGGTTTCTGTTAAACCAGCATTATGTACCCAATGTCATCAATACATTATGGACTGTATTCATGAAGGACTCTGATTATCAACCCCCAAGGGAAATAATCTCTGTGGAATACCTCAAATAACAAAAATAGATGTTAGTGTGCTACTCTATGGCTTGCTCTGGTAAAGCAGTGAAAAAATCAATAAAAATAAGCTAAACATGGAGAGAGAATTTTCCAATGTGGTTTTCTGTGAAGAATTAAACATCATCCTAGATGAAGTGGGTGACAGAGACCATCTGGTTGCCTGAGTCATAGCTATGCCGTCTGCTTTAGGAACAAACAATCCCTTTGCAGAGAATACAATGCACTGTCATTGTCACTGCGTTACGCTACTATGACATCTGGCGCTAAAATATGACCAGCGGCAAGGAGATGGCGCTCACACACAACTCACTCACTGTGCGATCAATCATCCATTGTGTTTCAAAACCCATGGTAATAACTGTAAATAAATACTATGGTAGTCATTAACCAATCAGAGATGAATTCTCCCTCTAGTCTGGCACTAATTAGTCTGACCTCAGTAAATGCTCTTCTATATCCTACTGTGGTGGTGAATGTACCTTTCTGTTTGTGTCACTAGTGATGATCTGGTACTCCTCAGGCTGGTAGCAGACACTTCTAACCAGAGTATATCTGCTGCTTCTATTTGTTTCACTATTTCACTGTTTCACTTAGTTTGACAAATATAATCAAATACTATTAGTCCTTTCTTCATATCAATAGCATTGTAACCAGATTCTGTTATGAATAAACATGAGCCAAGGCGTGCAATGCTTGTGGTTTTTGAAAACGTTGTTTATCTGGTAGGCTCTAACACAGTGCAGTGGTTTCATGTCCACTAATTACCTTCTATGGCATAAAGGTATCGATAATAAAATAATTTGGTGGGTGCTTATTGTCCTATTTCATGTACAAGTGTGTATTAATATGCATGTGTGAATTGGAAATGTGTATGTTTGCATATCCCAACACTCCTTGAGACACCCTCGGAAAGTGGGGTCACGGCCAGGGTTTGCCATTATCAACGGCGACCATACTTGTATTTTGTAATGCTCATGGTTCTTTATCTCCATCATTGTTGTTTATCGTTATCTCCATGGTGCTTTATCTTCTTCTCCCTCCCCTGCAGCCTCTTTCCAGGCTGAAAGAAAACAAGACACAAAAAGTCAATGACTGGGAGAAATACAAACATGAATGCGTGACAGAAAATGTTGCTTTTCTTTCATCCGAGTTAAAAATGGCACAACTGTTGTTGCCCAACTAAATCACCACCAGAGGAGTGAACAGAGGAATGTATTTGCATTTCCAGACAGCAGACGCGGCTGATAATAGAAAGCCCCTGAGTTTCTGCTGCTAAGAAATGGACTGGGAAATCAACCACTGATGATGCTCCTGCCACCAATCATGAATTCCACAGCGTTGCAGCCAGGTCATGTTGGGCACAGTGATATGTAGCACTTCTTTAGAGGTTTCCGTATGCCACGTCCAGATGTCATTCTCAGAACGTGGCAAAGAGCTCAGATGAGCCACTGTGAGATATTCAACATATATCAGTTACAACACTTATAATGTCCATAATGAATCGATCTAGCTATTGACCATGACTATGATAAACTTTGGAGGATGTAGTATCTTGCTTCTTAGATTGTTTGCACCTGACCTGACAAGTACGTTTTAGAATTGAATTGTAACTTAGAATAACATTTCCAGAATGCACCTGGCGTATATTACCGGAGGCTTTTCCGAGCACGGTTATATGGCATACATTTGAACGGATAGCATAAAGCAAACCCTGTATTGAGTCAATCCTGCCATCTATTGGGAAACATAATACTTAACAGAAATATACCAGGTTACTAAATGATTGTATAGCCCCCTCTACTGGTGTCAAATGGCTTCAAAATGAACAGCCAGTCAAGCAGAAACAGTTTCCTAGTTGCATTCAGTAGGGGACTGAGCCTGCACACATGGAATGTGATGCCGTGATCTTTTAGCCTGTTGTGGCATTTGCCAATGAAGGTCCACATTGTTCACAGCACTGTGTTCACACCACTGGCTGGTGGTAATCAGGTGATGACCTCCTCTTTGAAGTCAGTATAGTTGAAACAGTAGATCTGTGTTGTCTCTGTGCCCACAGAGAACTGGTGACCATCACCATGGGGCGCTATGGATGTCACACCTTCTCCTGCTGAACCTTCCTGCCAAAGAGTAGAAACCAAAGAATACACATACAGGTAGTATTCATTGAGTAGTGCAGTGGTGTATTAGATGCTTTTAGAAGATGCACACAGGATTACTGAAGTGAGAGAATAACTATAAAAGTGAATAAAGACCTCCATTACAGACACACACAGTTATTCAGTTAAAATGTATGAATACACCTATTAATAACTATTATATTATAACAGAGGATCTGAGTCAAATGTCAGTATTTTTCACAAAGTTTGACAAAATCTGCCATCATCGTGACTCCCAAGAGTCACCAGGTACTTGACATTGAGGGGAGAAGGCCAACCTTCCACTTAGGCTTTGTGGAGCTGCAGGTGAGCATATATTCCTCTCTTGGCAAAGTCCCATATTATAACATATTGTTCAAAGAATGATGAAGACCAGCTAATTATCTTTTATCACAGTTTCTGCCCATCCATTTTTCTTTCATCTTTGCATTTGTCCATTACCCTGAAGCCCATGAAAGTGACCTGACCATGAGGCAACATACTTTCCACCTTGGGACATAGTGACACAGGAGACGTTGTTGGTGTGGCCATGCATAAATTCCTGTTTCTTTTGAAGATGATATTGCAGCCCAGTGGATAGATAAGGTGCTCTCTTTTAGAGTAGACTTTTACACCAAAGATTACATGACCCGGTAAACAAAAGAAACGCAACGTATTTTGGGGAATGTGTTTGACTGAGACTTATTGCATCAACTGAAATGGTTTTGATGGCTAGCTGCTGACTCATTTTATGTTGGCATTTGGGCATGTTGTTTTGGGAAAACTTAATTTTTTAGACAAGATCTTCCCATTCTAAATCAACTAATATGGTAGCTTTATGACTAAATATTTTTTTACCATTATTTTAACTTTGTGCAACCAGTAGGAGTAGTAACACCAATGATGGTATGAGCATTGAGACATTTGAGGTAAATTAGGATTTTCTGAAATGGAGGCCACAAATGCTGAAATCTAAGTTCGTACATTATTTTAAAATAATGTATCATTTTGAGGTCAGTTCAATTTCAGGCCAGTCAAGTTCTTCCACACCTATCTCGACAAAACATTTCTACATGAACCTCGCTTTGTGCACAGGGGCATTGTCATGCTGAAACAGGAAAGGGCCTTCCCAAAACTGTTGCCACAGAGTTGGAAGCATAGAATTGTCTAAAATGTATGCTGTAGTGTTAAGATTTCCCTTCACTGGATCTAAGGGGCCTTGCCCAAACCATAAAAAACAGCCCCAAACCATTATTCCTCCCTCACCAAACTTTACAGTTGGCACTATGCATTCAGGTAGGGAGCATTCTCCTGGCATCCGCCAAACACAGATTCATCCATCGGACTCCAAGATGCTGAAGCGTGATTCACCCCTTCAAAGAACGCATTTCCACTGTTCCATAAGTCCAATGATGGCAAGCTTTACACGACTCCAGCCGATGCTTGGCATTGCGCATGGAGATCTTAGGCTTGTGTGCGGCTGCTCGGCCATGGAAACCCATTTCATGAACCTCCTGACGAACAGATCTTGTGCTGACGTTGCTTCCAGAGGCAGTTTGGAACTCGGTAGTGAGTGTTGCAACCGAGGACAGACTATTTTTATGGGCTACATGCTTCATCATTTTGCAGTCCCGTTCTGTGAGGTTGTGTGGCCTACCACTTTGTGGCTGAGCCGTTGTTGCTCCTAGATGTTTTCACTTCAAAATAACAGCACTTACAGTTGACAAGTTACAGTTGGCAAGAAAAAGTATGTGAACCCTTTGGAATTATCTGGATTTCTGCATAAATTGGTCAGAAAATTAGATCTGATCTCCATCTAAGTCACAACAACAGACAAACACAGTCTGCTTAACTAATAACACACAAAGAATTGTATTCAACTTAGACAAGAAAAATACATACTTTTCCCAACCTACACTGTGAATGTTTAAATTATGTGAACCCCTAGACTAATAACATCTCCAAAAGCTAATTGGAGCCAGGAGTCAACTGACCTGGAGTCCAATCAATGAGACGAGATTGGAGATGTTGGTTAGAGCTGCCTTTCCCGATTTAAAAACACTCACTAAATTTGAGTTTGCTATTCACAAGAAGCATTGCCTTGATGTGAACCATGCTTCGAACAAAACAGATCTCAGAAGACCTAAGACCTAAGAATTATTAACTTGTATAAAGTTGGAAAGGGTTACAAAAGCATCTCTAAGAGCCTTGATGTTCATCAGTCCATGGTAAGACAAAGTGTTTATAAATGGAGAAAATTCAGCACTGTTACTACTCTCCCTAGGAGTGGCAAATCAACAACAGAATGGCTTCAACAGAAGTAAATATGCCTTCTGGAGTGGCAATGTCAGAGTCCTGACCTCAACCTGATTGAGATGCTGTGGCATGACCTCAAGAGAGCAGTTCACACCAGACATCCCAAGAATATTGCTGAACAGAAACAGCTTTGTAAAGAGGAATGGTTCAAAATTCCTCCTGACCTTTCTGCAGGTCTGATCTGCCACAACAGAAAACGTTTGGTTGAGGTTATTGCTGCCAAAGGAGGGTCAACCAGTTATTAAGTCCAAGGATTCACATACTTTTCCCACCCTGCACTGTGAATGTTTACACAGTGTGTTCAATAAAGACATGAACATTTATAATTGTTTGTGTGTTATTAGTTTAAGCAGACTATGTTTGTCTATTGTTGTGACTCAGATCACATTTTATGAACAATTGATGCAGAAGTCCAGGTAATTCCAAAGAGTTCACATTCTTTCTCTTACCACTGTATATCAGCAAAAAAGTTAGTTTGGGGTTTAATTTTGCTTTAAGACAACCTCAAGTCTAGGTTGTGCCTTTAGACTTAAAAAATTAACAACTAGGAATATATTTCACTTCTCTCATTGACTTCTCAAACCCAGTCTGGTCTGCTTGGTAAGTGTTCCCGGAAGTGTTGTTATGTTGGCCCTCTGGGTGTAGAAAATTGTACTTAAAGCAATATAGGGCAATAAGATCAAGATCAATAAGTGAAACATTTTGTGTACATCCAACCTACTGGTAAACGTTCACGAAGCACTCTCACTTTTTAGCTTTGACACTGATTTCCTACTAAACTTTTTTCATAGCCATCGAGGTAGCAACAGTTGGCCCAGGAGCCTCTGTGCATGCACAGACAAAACATTTGACCCCGTTGAGGTAGAGATTACAATGTTTCAAACCTTTCAAAGGACTCGATTTTGTCCAATGACTCATGCTGCAATGTGAATTGTGTGATAAGTTTGTCAGAACCTCTAACAATATTATATTTCATTTCTATTGTGCTTTAGATTACGCTCCACCATCCAGGCAAGCACGCTCTCCTCTGCTTCTCCTTCCATGGCTCCTCCAAGAACAAGAATGAAGCAGGTGGGTACATTGGCTGACTTCATAGCTGTCCTTTTTTGCTTAATGTGTTGTGACTCAATGCCCCTTGAAGCCTCAACAAAAGTGAGGGTCATGCAAGGGCAGCCACCGTTCAGTGTAGGGGTCTTTATTGGGGTCACATCCGCTCAGACCACCCAGCTGTGTGGAAGACACCCATTCATGACCATGTGAGCTGGAGCGCAGGCTTGTCTTTGCCATGATGACAAATGAGGGGGAGAAGTCATAATCCTATGACCTTTGGCACCCTAATGAAAGAGCGTATTTAGTGAAAAGATGCATTTGACCTCTAGACCCGCATCGTCAGGAGAAATACGAAGAACATTGAAGATACAAGAATCACTCCCTCTTTAGAATGTCTCACACCGAAGATGAAGTATTTGGTATAGCCTAATACGGACCTCCATATGCATAATAGCCTGAAAGACCTTTTCTGCCAAATGCCGAACTGTCATGATTTCTGTTTAACCCTCATTTCCTGCAGAGGGCAGTGTTTTAAAGGAAACGATGGGTTCACTGAAGTGTTTTTCATTCTGCAGATTTTGTGACCACAGTGTCAGCACAAATCCTGATGAATGAGCTCCCTGCTTGTTATGACTGACATGGGACTGTGGTCAAAGACAGAAGAAGATTGTTGCGGCTTTATGTCCCACCCAGGACGAAGAGGACTAGGTAGAGACACGTATGATTGGTCGTAATGTGTCAGGGACCTTCTCACAATGGTCTCACTGTGATTTTGTGAGTGTCAATTTTAGTGCCCATTGACTCATGTCCTCTATTTATCCTGTCTTTATTTTAATAAAGACAGGTTTGATATTGTTGAGTCATATTGTTGGATGCAACAATGACAATTCAGTCCAGAAGATAAAACCGGAGGCCAGTCAGAACACAGCAATTCCTGCAGATGGATGTGTAAAAAGACAGAAGAGGTGTAGGACAATAGGACACCATGTCATCACTGAAATATCTAGATCAACAAAACATGGCCGGATCTTAAACTGATCCCCATAGAATTGAAAGTGAACAGACAAATCCGTCACACAGAATCCCTCAGTTTTAAGTCAGCCTAAACAGTGGTCTAAAAAGCACAGTGTGGGGTCTCTGTGTGCAGTGGTGATGTTACTCATGCTCGAGTAATCCAAGATTTTTCTCCCTCTGATATCGTTGTTCAAGAACTATTTGAGGAACAGCGTATTCATTGAAGAATAGCCAGGAAAGAGAGGAGACAGGGCTCCCCCATTCTAAGACATTGTAGTTCCCCCTACATGGGCAGCCCTGAGACATTCTCCTCTGTTTGACCCAGCTGATCTGGGCCTGTCCGGCAGCACTCCAGTGTGACCACAGGCTTTACATGGGCCTGATTGGCTCAGCAGGTCTCAGTGGGTGGCTAATTGGATAAGCTTTTAATCTTCACACTATTGCCGCCCTGCTGGATCAGAGGCACAGGGAGGCAGAGATCAGTCCTTTGGTTTAATACTTAGTAAACATTTCAGGACTTAGTAAACATTATGGACAACCGAAACATGACTCACTAAAGATAACTAACAGGATGCATTCAGATGATAATGATTTAATCTGATTTGGGGACTGTGGAATATGTGACCATTTTGACCTCATGTAAGCATATTTTTTAATCATGTTTTGATTGGAATCAGACATGATTAAAATAAAATTAAGAGATTTAAACAAATCTGAAAGGACAATGTAGACAAGTATTGAAGTCTCTGTTATTCTACTTGGATTGCCTCAATTTACATAAAGTCCACATACTGTGAAATACAGTTGTTTTTTACCAAACCACAAATAAACTCTTTCTCATCTGGCTTCCCTGCACTGCCTGTAGACTGTCATTCTAGCTGCCTTCTCTGAGACAGCACGGAAGTGTTTATAAAGTATACCCACACAGGAAAACAGAGTAATTGATCGCTCATCCGGGAGCGAGTGGTAATCTCCAGTTACTATAGCCATAAATTGTACAGATGTTTCCATATGAATCTGGAGTCCGTTCACACAAAGCCTATCACACATACTGTAGCATACAACCATGCATTACTGATAAATGTTAAAATATCAGTGTTACACAGTGGTGGCTGAACATGTTGGCTAAGGCATGGCATATACCAGGGAAGAGGATACAGGGGTATCTGTGGGTTCCCGATAGGGTGGTGGTTTGTTGCCAGCTGTTTGAACCACATGTTCAACTTCTCCAGATGGTGGAGATGTCTTTGTGAATGTGTATACGTCTGTGTGCGTTTGAATGAGTTAGTGTGTGTCTAGAGGTCCTCTGTGGTACGACCGTCAACTTGTCAACAGTGAGCATCACCAGAGACTATCGTTTAGGACGTGACAGCAGCCTGGTGTGGTAGAGCATAATTTAGGACACGACAGCAGCCTGGAGTAGTAGAGCATCATATAGGACACGACAGCAGCCTGGAGTAGTAGAGCATCATTTAGGACATGACAGCAGCCTGGAGTAGTAGAGCATCATTGAGGACATGACAGCAGACTGGAGTAGTAGAGCATCATTTAGGACATGACAGCAGCCTGGAGTAGTAGAGCATCATTGAGGACATGACAGCAGACTGGAGTAGTAGAGCATCATTTAGGACATGACAGCAGCCTGGAGTAGTAGAGCATCATTGAGGACATGACAGCAGACTGGAGTAGTAGAGCATCATTTAGGACATGACAGCAGACTGGAATAGTAGAGCATCATATAGGACACGACAGCAGCCTGGAGTAGTAGAGCATCATTTAGGACATGACAGCAGCCTGGAGTAGTAGAGCATCATTGAGGACATGACAGCAGACTGGAGTAGTAGAGCATCATTTAGGACATGACAGCAGCCTGGAGTAGTAGAGCATCATTTAGGACATGACAGCAGCCTGGAGTAGTAGAGCATCATTTAGGACATGACACCATCCTACCACAGTGTGCTATTTGAGTGCTCTGTATTTCTTTAGTCTTGTAGGCCTATTCTTTCATATTACTACATTCCTGATTTACAAAGCCTCAGGATACCAAAAATAAAATGTGTTAATCCTGGTATGACGAGGCTGTGATAACATCTGGCATTGTTCACTTTACTGTTGTTTGCACTCCTCTTACCTTTCCATAGAAAGAGGATCATTTCAACATTGCTTCAAGTTTTTCTTCTCTTTTTTTACTTAAGGAAAGAAAACAGGCTGTTCTAGGAATTTACCATAGACGATGAACAGGCTGTTCTAGGAATTTACCATAGACGATGAACAGGCTGTTCTAGGAATTTACCATAGACGATGAACAGGCTGTTCTAGGAATTTACCATAGACGATGAACAGGCTGTTCTAGGAATTTACCATAGACGATGAACAGACTGTTCTAGGAATTTACCATAGACGATGAACAGGCTGTTCTAGGAATTTACCATAGACGATGAACAGGCTGTTCTAGGAATTTACCATAGACGATGAACAGGCTGTTCTAGGAATTTACCATAGACGATGAACAGGCTGTTCTAGGAATTTACCATAGACGATGAACAGGCTGTTCTAGGAATTTACCATAGACGATGAACAGGCTGTTCTAGGAATTTACCATAGACGATGAACAGGCTGTTCTAGGAATTTACCATAGACGATGAACAGGCTGTTCTAGGAATTTACCATAGACGATGAACAGGCTGTTCTAGGAATTTACCATAGACGATGAACAGACTGTTACTGAGAATAGAGAATGTCGTTATAAAAAGCTGCAGGGTGAACAAAACACAATCCAAATACATCTGTGTGTTGCACTAGTAGGGACAGGGACTTAAAACTAGTCATCCTACAAGTGGACCATTGTACTCTGGAATAACTAGGTTGTTCATTAAATCATTTTTTTGATTTACACAATTTGATTGTCTCTACCTAGTCTGTGAATACCAGACAACTTTTACTACAGTAGCTTTGGGAGAAGCATTTAGAAGCTCTATTGATGAAACAAGACCTCTGGGCTCAGGCTGTAGGTTTAGCTGCATTTGGCCTGGAGAAATATGGAGGGGAGGCTGGGCCCCTGAAGAGCAGGACACGGGGAAGAACAGGATATGTCATGTAGAATAAATGCTGGGCAGGAGAAGGTCTTCATGCAGCCAGACCCTGACCCTGGGACCTGCCACAACGTGAGTTACATTCAGTCCCCATGTCCTGCAGGTCCTGCCTTTAGGGTGGGAAGGGGGTCTTGGTAGGAGTGAGCGATGTTGGGCTGGAGGTACAGGAGAAATAAACTGAAACACTGACGTATCTAAGGAAATTGGTTTGGCTGAACAGGTGAGCAACAGCGCTGTTAACTGTAAGGTCCAATTATTCTGTTATCTGGCTTTTAATTAACAGCCTCTGTGTCTTGCTGAGTCCAAGAGGAAGTCAACTGTGCTATTCTGATTCCACACCACCATTTCATTGTAATGTAAGTTTGAAGCCATTTTAAAGCATCACTATCTGTCTCACATAACAAAACTCTGCAGTGGATAAACTCTCCAAAGTGGTTATATCAGTTCAGAAGTGCTTCATTTGCTCTCGTTATTTTTAAACTCCCGTGGTTATATCGATCCATAAATCACCTGTCTCACAGTGCCTAAACGTTCCAGCATCAGCCTGCCTGTCTGACAATGGATTTATGACCTGCGGGTGGAGCGGTGAGCGGCAGCCCAATCTCCTCCGGGCCCGCGCCCCTCTCCATGGCACTCGTGTACATAACAGTGTCGGGTTGTGGGTCAGACTCAGTGGTGGGATGCTGCAGTCCCTCAGCACCTCTACTGGCAGCATGATGAGATACTACTGTACTGTAACAGCACAACTCTTTGTGGTCTCTTAGGAGGGAAATACTTTATCTACATGATCAACTCTGGGTCCCTGTCAGCAAGACAGAGACATTTTTCATGATTAAACAGAGAGAGGGCTGAGTGATTGTAGAGGCAAGAGTACTGTACTGGGAGTCTCGTTTCGGTTTCACATTTATCCATCTTCTCCAACTATGTGCTTTTCGACAAGGTTTGGCAGAGGGGTAAATGGCAATGAAAAAGGCTTGTGTGTACATATCCCTCTTGCCAAGATTTGGCAGAAATCTCTCCTATAATGATTGTCTGGCAACAGAGCCTGGATCAGTGATGTCATCCACAGGTCCACAGTCTCTGTCTTTCTCATCTCCATTGTGTGGAGTTACAACAGATCAGATTTGGGCTCGTCCTTTGGCTCTTTTTCTCTTGCTCCTTGTCCAACTGTTCCTCTGTCACTGAAAACAATCTCTTTGGTTTTTCCTCAACCCATAAGCAATGATCGGATAGGATGATGATGCTTTACTAGTTGGAGGTTGAATCATACCTCTATCCTGATCAGTCATAGACAGATCTGATGGATGAGGATTTTAAAACTTTCCCCCAGTAGAATAGCAGGATAGCACCACCAGGCTATCACCACCAGGCTATCACCAGGCCTGCACCACCAGGCTATCACCTCCTCTCGCTTCTCTTCTTGGTTACATCCATTATTGGCAGGTTAGGCTCAGTGGAGGGGCCTTCAGTACTAGCCAGGGGCTCTGGGATGGCTTTGGCCCTGGGAGGGCTGTGGCCCCAGGGTCTCCATCACAGCGGCTGAGGTCAGAGGTTACGGAGGAGGCAAAATAGTTGCTGGAAAAGAGATGGACACGGAAAGGGATCATCGGTCCATCTATCATCCTGGCAGACAGCATGTCCATGTGTCTGTTGGAGGTTTCAATGCCCTCTCCCTACCACTGCCAGAACATCTGCTAGGTGTCATTGGGTGCAAGGTTTGGACCATTGTAAGGCAGAGACATTTCAATAATCAAGTGACGACAATCCATTCATTTTCAATACTTTTTTAATGCCCATTCATTTAACATAAAGAATTGCTAAGTTATGAATTGTGTGACTGGTTTAGCCATTGTCATTTTCACAGTTTTCAGAGATAGATTTAGAAGTTTAAAATATGAATAGTAAAATAGGCACCTTTCCATCTGAATACATTTGCACCCTTAAAAGTTTAAGAGGAGAAGAGATACAACAGTGGCTGCTTGGCTTGTCTTCCTGTGGGTGCCAGTGGCAAATAGTAACTCGGCGTAAGGCAGTTGTTGGCATGGCCGCAGCAGGCTGTGTGCTGTGTGCTGGCTCAGCGAGGGGACAGTGTCCCCGATTTCACGGCAGATTGAAGAAAGCGTGCTCCCCTGTTTGACTGGGAAGAGGGAGGAGAGGCTGAGGCTGTTGGTCACAGCAGGAAGCCTATTGAACACTATCCAATAGCACCACAGGAGCTCCCGTTGTCCCCCAGGAGCAATGGGGATTAATAACCTGTGATCTGGGGATTGTTCAGACATAGTGGGGAAGTTACTGGAGGAATGTGCGCAACAAGTTGCTCCATAGTGCAATTCTTGAGTAATGAGCTATTTTCATATGGTGCAGATTATTTCTGGTCCAAATGAATCATACCCATCAAGCCAAGAAGATGACATGAGTTATGTCAGTTATGTCTGTCTGTGTGTGTAAGTACGAGTGTTTCCTATCACTGAAGAGGGATCTCTCTTCCTGTGCTGATGGGAAGTTGTTTCAAGCGCTTTCTACCAAAACATTTGTATTGGCTGCAGAGCTTGTGTTCACCACAAACAACCTCTCCCAGCCAGCCTCCGTGTTTCCTCAGCTGGTGGATAACCTCCAATGCCTCACACATCTCTTCTCTGCCATCCATTTCCCGCTCTCCATCTCCTCCTTTCCCCCATTTCAACACTTCAAAAGATGGCCAACATGTTAGCCTATACGCTGGCTCGCTCTGTTCCATGATCTCAGGCTGAAGGAAATTAAACGAATATGAAATTAAAGGCATTCCTACATAATCAAGCACATCAAGCAAATTGCTATTTTAACTTTGATCCAGCAAGTGCTAGATTACATTAAGACATTTAAAGCTTAAAGGTATAGTATCGGCAACAGCAGCCTACAATTATATGTATGCATTTGTTACACATCAACAAATAGTGGAGTTAAGGACAAATTAGGTACCAGTAATTTCTTTATTGCATATTATATAAAAAATATATATAAAAATAGATGCACTTTAATAGATACAGTATGTGGCATATTGAACAGGATCAACTTGCATATAGCATGGGCTTAGAATGTTGGATTTGTCCTGTGGCAAATAGTGAAAGACAGGTCTGACCTTAGAGGGGTGAGGTCATGTGTTCTTTACTGCTAACGATAGTGGCTCACATCTGTACAGCAGGTTTACCTACCACCCACCTCTGACAGCCTATCATATAGGCAGCTGGATGTTGATTTAGTCAAACTGAATGGGAGCTGACTATTCAAAGGGATATCTGTATCAGTACAGTCATCTCTCAGCCTTTATTCTACTTCAATAGTATCAGGTCACTGATCAACTCCTGGCTCCATGTTCCAAGGCTGACAAGAATGACAGCTTAATTATCACAGTTTTCCTCAAAACGCCTTGATCAACTGGATCAAAACTGATTGACTTTTGTTTACATTGACAATAGAATATGCTAAATGTCTCTCCATATGAATAAGACTGTTAGTATATCTAAAACAACACTATACAGTATCCTCCAGATGTCCCAATTCACCTTGTGGTCCAATGCTGAAGACCCCCTCAGCTTAAAAGTGGCCATACTAACACATAGCTCAATGATTCCTGCTGTTATTGTTTTTATGTCTCACTACTCGGTTATGAGTAGGAATCAGCTACGTGGTGCCGTGAGGAGGGAAGAGAGAGAAAGGCGAGAGAAGGAATGGGGTGACTGGCGGTACTTTGAAGTTCGGCGTTCTCTGAAAAGGTTAGAAATCACCTGCTTTAAAGAGGTCCAGAGACATGAGTAAGCACTGAGCTATTTGTTCTGGTGCCCGTGTGGTTATGCGTCTCCAGGGAGGGATCGCCCTGCTGCCCTGGCCTTTGTGAGATCACATCAGTGTGGATCAGGCAGGCAGGGGTCCAGCCGGAGGTGGAACTAATGACTTCATGTGTTCACAGACACTTCAGAGAGACACCCTGGAGTTTTCACATCACGTCCCCCAGAGAGGAGAGGGGGCGTGGTCAGGCCTCTCTCTTGCACATACTGTAGTCACATACAAATCAGTGTATACACACCATGGACACACGCACACAACACACATACACATTCAGAGACACTGATCCCTTGTTGCGTCTATGAGAAGAGTGTTTCCAGACAGTTTTTCATTGATGTGGAACGTACTCTAATAAATAGGATTCTGGCCCACATCTATCTATTTGATATGATCTGCCTGTCCCAGTAAAAGTCACGTACAGGTTCCGGTGCTCGTGGTCTGCAGTCTTATTGATGCTGTCCTGACCTCAAGGATCTGACATCTTATTTAAAGTGGTTAATGATTCCCATCTTTCAGTGTGTTACAGGTGTCATACCAGTAATCCCCCATTGGAAGGATCGCTCCAAGGGAAGTCAATGTCTTGACACTTTGACCTATGATTCTCTTGAGAAAAGTCCATTGAAAGTGGTCAATATTATCAAAATAGGGCATGACTTCTCCTTGATATAGAAGTAAACAGTGACTCAATGATCTACTCAATTTGGTCTTTGGCTCTTGGAAATATCATAATACCTGGGCTGGGTGCTTGTGAGGTGTTGTGATGGCTTAGATACAATATGAAACATGCAGCTTAAATGAATGCCCAAACCAGATAGGAGACCAATACTGGGTCTCACAGCACCTTGGTGAAGTATTATGCTTTCATGCAGTTCTTTGTCCACAAAATCCATTGCCTATTAATTTCAAACAAGGCCAGTTTTTCACATATTAGCCTTCAGTTGAATGTTGTTATTTGGGGCTTTGTGTCCAATAAGCGGCGGCTTACGAGAAATGCGTGTTAATAGAAACCTTGTAAACTCTAAACAGAAGCGTCAATAACGTTGTCTTTAAGCACTGGGTTTGGTCACACTGTTACAGACACTGTAAAATATAAATGATTGAGGAAAACAAGGTGTCGTGACTGGAGGGCCAATAAAGGAGTCCAACCTCTTCCTTTGAGACAATTGCTTCCTGATAGGCATTCAGCAGTGATGCAGTATGTGATGCACACAGAGTTGGAATGTGACTGTCAGTAATCCCCATGTTACTCCAAACCAGACCGGAAGGCTGGCAGAGGCCAGAGAACACAGATAGAGGGATACCACCCTTTCCTTTTCTCTGTATTACATCCTGGTTCTGTAAGGATCAAAGAGGAGAGGTATCACATACATCCTCAGTCAGCCCAAGAGGGTGATTCTCATTGGAGCCTGGCCACCTCCAAGATGTAGGAAGGGGGTGAGCACCAGTGGAGGCTGGTGACTTGAAAATTGAGGAGGATCTGAGACCCAAGGTATCGGCACGGAACGCACAGAGAAGACAAAGTGTTTCAAAAATCGTCAAAGACTAATTATTTTCACCTAAAGCATTTAATAAAGAAATGTATAGTACAATATTATGGGGAATGGGAATGAGAGGGCTACATACAGTGTTGGAAAGGGATCACAGCAGTGATTGAATGAGGGTATGAGGCATGAGTTGAGGTGTTCAGAGGCTTGACCAGTGCAGGACAGGATTTGACTGGGAAGACAAAAAACAATAACACAACACACTACACAGTTAAGACAAAAATGCTAAGAATGAGTTCAAATCAAATGTTATTTGTCACATGCTCTGAATACAACAGTAAAATGCTTACTTACAAGCCCTTAAATGGGACTATAAATACATAATGTTACCAATTATTTTACCCTGACCAAATGGACAGTGCACATACTGTAGATTGTATGCAGTTGCTCTTATTAGTAGCCTACAGTTGATCAGACAGAAAAATTGTCTCGTTTTCATCCGATACAGCATGTCAGATCTCTAATGTTTAGGTGTAGCCTAGGCTGCTGCAACATTTATGTAAGTAGTTTTTGTTTGTGTCTGTATGGAGTGATTGTGTGTTATCATCTTTGCTAAATAAATACCGGAGAAAAGTAGAAAGCCTACTTGAGCGCGCAAAAAAAAATGCGCTGCGTCAACCTCTCTCTTTAATCTAACTTTTAATGGGTGATGCGATGGAAGCTATCAAATCATTCTGAATAGATTTCGACATCCCAGAAAAGACAGTCAAAAGTTCCAAATGTTCACCAAGTAAAGCATCGTAACGTGCAATTACCGCTACAAGCTACTTGCATGCCCAAAAACGCAGCAGTGTTGATAAACCGCTTGAGAAAATCCCTGTTTCTTCTTACTTTGTGTTGCGCTGTTTGAGTACGCAAACCTTCGTCAAGATCGATGCGGCTTTTTCCCAGAAGCTTACATCTGATGTGGGCTTTTGTATGCTCTCTGCTTTTGTTTAACCGTTTAGCTGAATGATAGATGTTCCAGAGATGACTGTACTGCCCTTTCACATAAGGCTCAGACTTACCATAAAGCAGGCAAGGCCAGCAATACAGGCTGCTTGATGAAAGTCTCCTTGTTAACCAGCTATACTTTTGATACCAGTTGGTATTGAACGCCCTCACCTTTTCCTCCTCCTTCGTGAAACTGATCTCAGGAAGAGGTCGACCCTTGGATTTAATTCGCACCTTTTCTGTGTACCCCAAAGGTATAAATTGCACTAACTGGGCACAAAAAGAAAGTTCTAAAATCATGAAAACGATTTATAATCTACCTCCTCCATCTCCTGTAATTTCAAGAAACTAATTTCAATTGAGTAATATCCCCCAAAATTGCTCAAGTATCACTTTTCAATCTCTATCCAATAATTTCCCCAACTCTCCAACCTATCACACATAGAATCACCCCCCATAATGCTCTGCAGCACAACCCCAATACAACATATTAGGTTAATTCTCTGATCCTAATCCTATGATTGGATGGACAACATGTGAGTTCATACTGCAAAAGCTTTGATTGGTTGGAGGTCGTCATAATTACCATGTAGGTCTGTGGAAGGGCCTGAGGCTTACGAGCCTTCAAGATTTTGTATTGAAGTCAATGTACCCAGAGGAGGACAGAAGCTAGCTGTCCTCCGGCTACACCATGATGCTACCCCAGACAGTGCTGTTGAAGTTACAATAGACCTTATTTGCAAAGCAGTGTGTTTTAATCAATTATTTGGTGACATGAATATATTGAGTATAGTTTTATCTAAAAATGATAACTTTTTAATGTTTCATCATTTTTGGAAATTTCACTGAGGAGGATGGTCCTCCCCTTCCTCCTCTGAGGAGTCTCCACTGGTGAGCACTAATGAATTCTCTGAGTCAGAAAGGATAGCTGGCTGCTGGATGTAATTACAGACTTAAAGGGAAAAGGAGTTTAAGTGATCAAAGAGAAAACTAGGCTTTAATGGTTATCACTTAGATACAAACAATGAGGTGAGAATGAGTCAGGAACAGCCCAGGAGACTGACCCTGAAACACAGCCTCTGCATGCAACCCAGCAAAACACGCACACCTTCAATTGACTTAGTCATCACATGCCCTCACTATAATGCAGTATGAGAATGTGTCTAAAGCATGTTAGAAAACGCTCTAAAACACTCCACACCAACTCATATTACATCAGAATCCCTTTCTGAATCATGTCTTTGCACTAAAGTTTTTTTCCTCAAAAGTCCTTATTTGCATCTTTTTGTTGTTTGTAAACAGTATCATTCAAACATGGATTTAAGGCACAGTGGAAAATGTTTTCAAAAAGTTAGTGCACAGTCTTTATTCAGAATGGGATTCTGATGTACACTCGTAGAAAAAAAGGTGCATTGTAGAACCTTAAAGGGTTCTTCAGCTGTCCTCAGGGGAGAACCCATTGAATAACCCCTTTGGTTCCAAGTCGAACCCTATAGGGTTCCATGTAGAACCCTTTCTACAGAGGGTTCTACATGGAACCCAGAAGGGTTTTATATGAGTTGGTGTGGCTTGTTTTCTAATGTGTTAGACATATTTGCATATTCCATTATAATGAATGGCAAGTCAGCAAAATGTGACAATCAATTGTCTATTTAATGAAACTGTAAGGGGTGCGTGACTGGTGGCAGGGAAGTCAGACTGAGGAGAGCAGAACTGGGTAACAACCGGAGCAGTTTAATTATCAAAACCAACGGCATCCAGAACTACAAAATATGGGTACAAAACCTGCCACGCACCAGTGAAAATGTGCACTTACAACAAACAATTTCACACACAGACATGGGGGGAACAGAGGGTTAAATGCACGACAAGTAATGAGGGAAATGTAAACCAGGTGTGTGGGAAAAGAAGACAAAACAAGTGGAAAATGAAAGGTGGATCGGCGGTGGCTAGAAGACCGGTGACATAGACCGCCGAACGCCGCCCGAACAAGGAGAGGAATCCGACTTTGGCGGAAGTCATGACAGAAACAAAATATATATTTTTTAAACAACGTTTTGGGGGATCAACTACAAGCACAGAAAGAATGAAAATAAGGCCACATGTATAAATGGGTGAACTTTCCCTTTAGACTTTGAGTTTCTGCATTTCAATCTCAATGTTATGATTAAAAGTAGTTTTCCATTTAGCGGGAGTTGTTTTACCAGACACAGGGTAATAATATGATGCAGTGACTCAGGTGAAGTCAACTAGACACAGCTTATTAAGATGCTGAAAGAGTCACGCCACCCTTTGTGTGGTTAGCAGAACATTGGACTGAGATGTACAGCCACACTGTGTTAGTGGAACCATGCCATCAGAGGGATTCAGTTCATCAGCTTGCCTCTAAATTCAAATGTTCTGGATGTTGAGTGCTTGTTATTTTCTCAACAAAACAAATAGAATACCTGTTGATTTACGTGCTGTGTACAGTAAGCAGGTAATATACTGCATGGCTTTCTCCATCATTTGTGTGCGGGCTGGCATGCACGTGTGGCAGGTGTCGCACAGTGTCACCCCATGCAGAACCATTGAACTGAAAGGGTTTCAGAGCTGTGGTCTTTCACAAGGATGGATGGGCTGGTATCTTTGAGCCGACAAAGGCGGCCATTTCCCAGGCATGTTTATCACACTCTGTCCTCCATCACAATGGAAAGAAGGAGCTATGTCCAGATGGGAGCCATCAGTCTACATCCCGCTCTCTGTCAGGCATCTCAAACATGACATGTCTAGCACTGGGTGGGACCAGGAATCATTGTGTTGGTTTCCTGACCCTCCCATAGCATTGTAATGACAGAGATTGCCCCGACCACAGCTGGGACCACAGGCCTTTCCCTGCATGAGAAGGGATGCTGGCGATCATTGGAGCAAGGCAATAGGCATTTGAGCCATTTGTAAAGATTCCATAACCTTTAACTATTGTAAACTCAGCAATAAAAGAAACATCCCTTTTTCAGGATCCTGTCTTTCAAAGATAATTCCTAAAAATCGAAATAACTTCACAGATCTTAATTGTAAAGGGTTTAAACATGGTTTCCCATGCTTGTTCGAAGAGCCATAAACAATTAAAGAACATGCACCTGTGGAACTGTCGTTAAGACACTAATAGCTTATAGACAGTAGACAAAGTCACAGTTATGAAAACTTAGGACACTAAAGAAGCCTTTCTACTGACACGGAAAAACACCAAAAGAAAGATGCTGAGGGTCCTTGCTCATCTGCGCGAACGTGACTTAGGCATGCTGCAAGGAGGCATTAGGACTGCAGATGTAGCCAGGGCAATAAATTGCAATGTCGGTACTGTGAGATGCCTAAGACAGCGCTACAGGGAGACAGGGCGGACAGATGATCGTCCTCGCAGTGGCAGACCACATGTAGCAACACTTGCACAGGATCAGCACATCCAAAAATCACATCCGCGGGACAGGTACAGGATGGCAACAACAACTGCCAGAGTTACACCAGGAAAGCACAATCCCTCCATCAGTTCTCAGACTGTCCGCAATAGGTCGAGAGAGGCTGGACTGAGGGCTTGTAGGCCTGTTGTATAAGGCAGGTCCTCACCAGACATCACCAGCAACAACATTGCCTATGGGCACAAACCCACCGTCACTGGACCAGACAGGACTGGAAAAAAGTGCTCTTCACTGACGAGTCACGGTTTTGTCTCACCAGGAGTGATGGTCGGATTTGCGTTTATCTCTCGAAGGAATCAGCATTACACCGAGGCCTGTACTCTGGAGCGAGATCGATTTGGAGGTGGAGGGTCTGTCATGGTCTGGGGCGGTGTGTCACAGCATCATCGGACTGAGCTTGTTGTCATTGCAGACAATCTCAACACTGTGCGTTACAGGGAAGACATCCTCCTCCCTCATGTGGTACCCTTCCTGCAGGCTCATCCTGACATGACCCTCCAGCATGACAATGCCACCAGCCATACTGTTCGTTCTGTGCGTGATTTCCTGCAAGACAGGAATGTCAGTGTTCTGCCATGGCCAGCAAAGAGCCCGGATCTCAATCCGATTGAGCACATCTGGGACCTGTTGGGTCGGAGGGGTTGGCTAAGGCCATTCCCCCCAGAAATGTCCGGGAACTTGCAGGTGCCTTGGTGGAAGAGTTGGGTAACATTCACAGCAAGAAATGGCAAATCTGGTGCAGTCCATGAGGAGGAGATGCACTGCAGTACTTAATGCAGCTGGTGGCCACACCAGATACTGCCTGTTGTTTTGATTTTGACCCCCCCTTTGTTCTGGGACACATTATTCAATTTTTCAGTTTATGTCTCAGTTGTTGACTCTTATGTTCATACAAATATTTACACATGTTAAGTTTTCTGAAAATTAACGCAGTTGACAGTGAGAGGACGTTTCTTTTTTTACTGAGTTTATATTCACACTGCCTTAATACTTCAGGAACACATGAAACATGTTTATTTTTACTAGTAAATACAACAAAATATTACTCTTATGGCTCTATTTTAACAAACCTAAAGCAATGGTAAATATAAGCGCAGGAGTTAACTCTAGGTTCAGGGGTGTGTCAGATTTATTTTGGCACACTTGCTGGCGTTGGTGCAAAAGGGCTGGGTTTTGATGAATAAACAAGTTGTGGGTGTGTGTAGGCTTGGCCCCTCACTGGCCAATCAGAACGTGTTCCATGCTCAAAATATTTGGTTGCTTCAAATTGTGTATTTACAGTCTTATGTATTGTCTTGAAATCAACTCCAATTCTAATGTTACTCTGTTATTGTTAAATGGCTTACAGAAACGAAATAACATTTAGACATATCTTTGCTAAATATGTTAACTAGCATTCCACATTGTTCTAAGTAATTGCATGGCTTCAAAAGCATTCAAACTGATATAGGGGTTAGGCCTACTGTAAATTGTATTATGGCTGAGCATGGACATACCAAACATTGTCAATAAGCAAGATTCAATTATTGATAAGGCCTGAAAAGTGAACTAATAATTCAAATGAAATTCTTAACAAAAACAAAGCAACTGTCACACTGTATAATGATAGGAGACAGGTGCAGGAATACATCATCGTTTTTTTTATTTCTACACCCAAAATAAAGTACGTCATGACAATGACCAAGCCCAAAACAAACACGTGAGTGTGTGTATTATATATATATATATATATATATATATATATATATATATATATATATATATATATATATATATTCACACACACAGTTGAAGTCAGAAGTTTACATACACCTTAGCCAAATAAATTTAAACTCAGTTTCACAATTCCTGACATTTAATCCTAGTAAAAATTCCCTGTCTTTGGTCAGTTAGGATCATCACTTTATTTTAAGAATGTGAAATGTTAGAATAATATTAGAGAGAATTATTTATTTCAGCTTTTATTTCTTTCATCACATTCCCAGTGGGTCACAGAACAGGGCTCCGGGCAGCCGAGCGGAAATGGAGGAAAACTCGCCTCCCTGCGGACCTGGCATCCTTTCACTCCCTCCTCTCTACATTTTCCTCCTCTGTCTCTGCTGCTAAAGCCACTTTCTACCACTCTAAATTCCAAGCATCTGCCTCTAACCCTAGGAAGCTCTTTGCCACCTTCTCCTCCCTCCTGAATCCTCCTCCCCCTCCCCCCTCCTCCCTCTCGGCAGATGACTTCGTCAACCATTTTGAAACTGATGTCTTGAGATGTTATTCCAATATATCCACATAATTTTCCCACCTCATGATGCCATCTATTTTGTGAGGTGCACCAGTCCCTCCTGCACCAAAGCACCCCCACAACATGATGCTGCCACTCCCGTGCTTCACAGTTGGGATGGTGTTCTTCGGCTTGCAATCCTCCCCCTTTTTCCTCCAAACATAACGATGGTCATTATGGCCAAACAGTTATATTTTTGTTTCATCAGACCAGAGGACATTTCTCCAAAAAGTATGATCTTTGTCCCCATGTGCAGTTGCAAACCGTAGTCTGGCTTTTTTTAATGGCGGTTTTGGAGCAGTGGCTTCTTCCTTGCTGAGCGGCCTTTCAGGTTATGTCGATATACAGTGCCTTGCGAAAGTATTCGGCGCCCTTGAACTTTGCGACCTTTTGCCACATTTCAGGCTTCAAATATAAAGATATAAAACTGTATTTTTTTGTGAAGAATCAACAACAAGTGGGACACAATCATGAAATGGAACGACATTTATTGGATATTTCAAACTTTTTTTAAAACCTCTCTGGCCCACCCGGGACGCAACCGCACCCCCTGCCAACAATAAATGCAAATGCGCTACGCCAAATGCTAATAGCACTCGTTAAAACTCAAACGATCATTAAAATTCACATGCAGGGTAGTCATTTCAAGCTACACTCGTTGTGAATCAAGCCAATGAGTCAGATTTGTAAAATGCTTTTTGGCAAAAGCATGAGTAGCTATTATCTGATAGCAGGCAACACGCTGAAATACCAGAAGGGACGTAAACAAAGGAATTAGCGTAGCCGGCGCTACACAAAACGCAGAAATAAAATATAAAACATTCATTACCTTTGACGAGATTCTTTGTTGGCACTCCTATATGTCCCATAATCATCACAATTGGGTCTTTTTTTCGATTAAATCGGTCCTTGTGTACCCAAAATGTCAATTTCTGAACACCGTCAGATCCAGTAAAAACACATTTTTTAAACGCGACATTATTTTTTTAAATTAAAAAAGTTGCCTATAAACGTTGACAAAACACTTCAAACTACTTCTGTAATCCAACTTTAGGTATTACTAAACGTTAATAAACGATCAAATTGATCACGGAGCGATCTGTATTCAATAAGCACGAGTTTGTGTAACGTAACTAACTTTTCCGGTTCCATTGTTTACAGCTGTGGACTTGACAACCGGATGTGGCTATTACTCAGATGACCAAGGATTTAGTTGAATCGAAATCACAACACTGGCGACATCGTGTGGAAGCTGTAGGAACTGTAATCTCACTCTTAATTATTTTTCCTTCCAATAGACAATACATGGGCTGGCGGATTGATTTTTTCTTCGTCGATTTAGTGACCAGGTTTTCTGGCGATTTTGACCACGGAACTCGTTCTGTTATAGTCACAGACACCATTGAACCAGTTCTAGAAACTTCAGAGTGTTTTTTATGCACACATACTAATCATATGCATATACTATATTCCTGGCATGAGTAGCAAGATGTTGAAATGTTGCACGATTTTTAACAGAATGTTGAAAAAAGTAGCCCAATCTCTAAGAGGATTTATTAACAAATCAAAAACTGAAAAATTGGGCGTGCAAAATTATTCAGCCCCTTTACTTTCAGTGCAGCAAACTCTCTCCAGAAGTTCAGTGAGGATCTCTGAATGATCCAATGTTGACCTAAATGACTAATGATGATAAATACAATCCACCTGTGTGTAATCAAGTCTCCGTATAAATGCACCTGCACTGTGATAGTCTCAGAGGTCCGTTAAAAGCGCAGAGAGCATCATGAAGAACAAGGAACACACCAGGCAGGTCCGAGATACTGTTGTGAAGAAGTTTAAAGCCGGATTTGGATACAAAAAGATTTCCCAAGCTTTAAACATCCCAAGGAGCACTGTGCAAGCGATAATATTGAAATGGAAGGAGTATCAGACCACTGCAAATCTACCAAGATCTGGCCATCCCTCTAAACTTTCAGCTCATACAAGGAGAAGACTGATCAGAGATGCAGCCAAGAGGCCCATGATCACTCTGGATGAACTGCAGAGATCTACAGCTGAGGTGGGAGACTCTGTCCATAGGACAACAATCAGTTGTGTATTGCACAAATCTGGCCTTCATGGAAGAGTGGCAAGAAGAAAGCCATTTCTTAAAGATATCCATAAAAAGTGTTGTTTAAAGTTTGCCACAAGCCACCTGGGAGACACACCAAACATGTGGAAGAAGGTGCTCTGGTCAGATAAAACCAAAATTGAACTTTTTGGCAACAATGCAAAATGTTATGTTTGGCGTAAAAACAACACAGCTCATCACCCTGACCACACCATCCCCACTGTTAAACGTGGTGGTGGCAGCGTCATGGTTTGGGCCTGCTTTTCTTCAGCAGGGACAGGGAAGATGGTTAAAATTGATGGGAAGATGGATGGAGCCAAATACAGGACCATTCTGGAAGAAAACCTGATGGAGTCTGCAAAAGACCTGAGACTGGGACGGAGATTTGTCTTCCAACAAGACAATGATCCAAAACATAAAGCAAAATCTACAATGGAATGGTTCAAAAATAAACATATCCAGGTGTTAGAATGGCCAAGTCAAAGTCCAGACCTGAATCCAATCGAGAATCTGTGGAAAGAACTGAAAACTTCTGTTCACAAATGCTCTCCATCCAACCTCACTGAGCTCGAGCTGTTTTGCAAGGAGGAATGGGAAAAAATTTCAGTCTCTCGATGTGCAAAACTGATAGAGACATACCCCAAGCGACTTACAGCTGTAATCGCAGCAAAAGGTGGCGCTACAAAGTATTAACTTAAGGGGGCTGAATAATTTTGCACGCCCAATTTTTCAGTTTTTGATTTGTTAAAAAAGTTTGAAATATCCAATAAATGTCGTTCCACTTCATGATTGTGTCCCACTTGTTGTTGATTCTTCACAAAAAAATACAGTTTTATATCTTTATGTTTGAAGCCTGAAATGTGGCAAAAGGTCGCAAAGTTCAAGGGGGCCGTAGGACTCATTTTACTGTGGATATATATACTTTTGTACCTGTTTCCTCCAGCATCTTCACAAGATCCTGCTGTTGTTCTGGGATTGATTTGCACTTTTCACACCAAAGTACGTTCATCTCGACTCCTTCCTGAGCGGTATGATGGCTGCGTAGTCCCACAGGGTTTATACTTGTGTACTGTTGTTTGTACAGATGAACGTGGTACCTTCAAGCGTTTGGAAATTGCTCCCAAGGATGAACCAGACTTGTGGAGGTCTTGGCTGTGTGTGTGTGTGTGTGTGTATGTATGTATGTATATATATATATATATATATATATATATATATAACAAAAGAGCGAGGTGTAAACCTCTAAATAATACACGGGATGGGACAAGACCCATAATACCAAGTGCGCAATAACACATTGCACGAAAGCCGATACAACAGATACTCACAAGACCAACGGACATGGGACAATTATCGACAAAGACAATAGGGAACAGAGGGCACGTATATATATACACATACTAATCAGGGGGAATGGGAACCAGGTGTGTGTAATAAGACAAGATAGTCCTGGGTTGGTAGTAATGAATCCAGTTCAGTGACGCCTCGAAGGCCGGTGACTTAGACCTCCTGAGCTGGTGAACGTAATGAGCAGCAGGACCAGGGATCGTGACAGCAACAACTTGTTTTAATAACTCTTAGAACTACCCATCCCGGATCCGGGAGAATTGTCATCAACTACACTAATTAGCATAGCGCAACGGTCAAAAAATATTACTAGAAATTATTCATATTCATGAAATCACAAGTGAAATATAGTGAAACACAGCTTAGCCTTTTGTTAATCACCCTGTCATCTCAGATTTTGAAATTATGATTTACAGCCAAAGCAAGACAAGCGTTTTTGTAGGTTTATCGATAGCCTAGCATAGCATTATGTCCAGCTAGCAGCAGGAAGCTTGGTCACGAAAATCAGAAAAGCAATCAAATTAACCGTTTACCTTTGATGATCTTCGGATGTTTTCACTGACGAGACTCCCAGTTAGACAGCAAATGTTCCTTTTGTTCCATAAAGGTTATTTTTATACCCACAATTCCTCCGGTTGCTTGTCACGTTATGTTCAGAAATCCACCGGAAATAGCGGTCACGACAATAATAACATAATATCGACAGAAACATGGCAAACTTTTTTATAATCAATCCTCAAGGTGTTTTTCAAATATCTATTCGATAATATATCAACCGGGACAATTGGCTTTTCAGTAGGAGTGAGAGGAAAAATGACTACCTCTGTCTTTTACGCAAGAATCACTCTGAGAGTCCTCAGCTGGCCACTTACGCAATGTAGTCGTTTACGCTCATTCTTCAACATAAAGGCGTGAAACTACGTCACAATGCTGTAGACACCTTAGGGAATAAGTAGAAAAGGGAATCTTTTTGATATCCCTTTCAGTGGCCAATAGGGGTGAAGACAATGGTTTCAAAACATGAGTCACTTCCTGATTGGATTTTTCTTAGGCTTTCGCCTGCAACATCAGTTCTGTTATACTCACAGACAATATTTTGACTGTTTTGGAAACTTTAGAGTGTTTTCTATCCTAAGCTGTCAATTATATGCATATTCTAGCATCTGGTCCTGAGAAATAGGTGGTACACTTTGGGAACGTTATTTTTCCAAAAATGAAAATAGTGCCTCCTAGTTTCAAGAGGTTTTAAATAGGCTATGTCGCACTTACAGGCACCATAGTTTCTCAACATGTGCATATAATGTTAACACATTGCAAAATGTGGATGGTTTACGCACATCACAGTAGCTGGACACAGATCCAATATAAATAGAAAGGGAGAATGTCCACTCACCATTACACTGCTCCCAAATAGGCCTGTGTTTTATGAACATAATTGGAATCATTTTGCAGATCAGAAAGTATTCACACATCTCCAGAAGTTGCATTGCAAGCGAGCCACAGATATTGTCACCATAATACCAGTATGGTGAATAAAATGTAATGATATCATAAAAACTGGCAGTTTAAAAAAGACACGCATCGCTGTTGAACCAGCCTTCGTTATAGTAGGTCGAAGGGAAGTCTTGGGTTTTGAACATATGAAACGGAAAACAAGACAATTGTAACAGGTTACAGATAAATTCTTAATACTAGGTTCACCGGTGAACATAAACTTTATTAACCTAGGCAAGTCAGTTAAGAACAGATTCTTATTTACAATAACGGCCTACTGGGGAACAGTGGGTTAATGGCCTTGTTCAGAACATTGAATTATATCTTGTCAGGTTTGGGATTTGATCCAGCAACTTTTCAGTTACTGGGCAAATGCTCTAACCACTAAGCTACCTGCCTCCCCAGGTTCTCATCTCTCAGTTCATGATGGGCATGGACACGTAGCCTACATCATGGAGGGGGTTTTACGCACATGCATGGCTAAAATAATGGGGGCCTGCCTACTGTGCATAGATATAAAGGGAATGTCAGCTCACTGTTTTACTCCTCTCAAACTTGATATTTTAATAAAGCTTTGGTGATAAATCAAATCAAATTTATTTGTCACATACACATGGTTAGCAGATGTTAATGCGAGTGTAGCGAAATGCTTGTGCTTCTAGTTCCGACAATGCAGTAATAACCAACAAGTAATCTAACTAACAATTCCTAAACTACTGTCTTATACACAGTGTAAGGGGATAAAGAATATGTACATAAGGATATATGAATGAGTGATGGTACAGAGCAGCATAGGCAAGATACAGTAGATGGTATCGAGTACAGTATATACATATGAGATGGGTATGTAAACAAAGTGGCATAGTTAAAGTGGCTAGTGATACATGTATTGCATAAGGATGCAGTCGATGATATAGAGTACAGTATATACGTATGTATATGAGATAAATAATGTAGGGTAAGTAACATTATATAAGGTAGCATTGTTTAAAGTGGCTAGTGATATATTTACATCATTTCCCATCAATTCCCATTATTAAAGTGGCTGGAGTTGAGTCGGTGTCAGTGTGTTGGCAGCAGCCACTCAATGTTAGTGGTGGCTGTTTAACAGTCTGATGGCCTTGAGATAGAAGCTGTTTATCAGTCTCTCGGTCCCAGCTTTGATGCACCTGTACTGACCTCGCCTTCTGGATGATAGCGGGGTGAACAGGCAGTGGCTCGGGTGGTTGATGTCCTTGATGATCTTTTTGGCCTTCCTGTAACATCGGGTGGTGTAGGTGTCCTGGAGGGCAGGTAGTTTGCCCCCGGTGATGCGTTGTGCAGACCTCACTACCCTCTGGAGAGCCTTACGGTTGAGGGCGGAGCAGTTGCCGTACCAGGCGGTGATACAGCCCGCCAGGATGCTCTCGATTGTGCATCTGTAGAAGTTTGTGAGTGCTTTTGGTGACAAGCCCGAATTTCTTCAGCCTCCTGAGGTTGAAGAGGCGCTGCTGCGCCTTCTTCACGATGCTGTCTGTGTGAGTGGACCAATTCAGTTTGTCTGTGATGTGTATGCCGAGGAACTTAAAACTTGCTACTCTCTCCACTACTGTTCCCTCTGCTGTTTCCTGAAGTCCACAATCATCTCCTTAGTTTTGTTGACGTTGAGTGTGAGGTTATTTTCCTGACACCACACTCCGAGGGCCCTCACCTCCTCCCTGTAGGCCATCTCGTCGTTGTTGGTAATCAAGCCTACCACTGTTGTGTCGTCCGCAAACTTGATGATTGAGTTGGAGGCGTGCGTGGCCACGCAGTCGTGGGTGAACAGGGAGTACAGGAGAGGGCTCAGAACGCACCCTTGTGGGGCCCCAGTGTTGAGGATCAGCGGGGAGGAGATGTTGTTACCTACCCTCACCACCTGGGGGCGGCCCGTCAGGAAGTCCAGTACCCAGTTGCACAGGGCGGGGTCGAGACCCAGGGTCTCGAGCTTGATGACGAGCTTGGAGGGTACTATGGTGTTGAATGCCGAGCTGTAGTCGATGAACAGCATTCTCACATAGGTATTCCTCTTGTCCAGATGGGTTAGGGCAGTGTGCAGTGTGGTTGAGATTGCATCGTCTGTGGACCTATTTGAGCGGTAAGCAAATTGGAGTGGGTCTAGGGTGTCAGGTAGGGTGGAGGTGATATGGTCCTTGACTAGTCTCTCAAAGCACTTCATGATGACGGAAGTGAGTGCTACGGGGCGGTAGTCGTCTAGCTCAGTTTACCTTAGCTTTCTTGGGAACAGGAACAATGGTGGCCCTCTTGAAGCATGTGGGAACAGCAGGCTGGTATAGGGATTGATTGAATATGTCCGTAAACACACCAGCCAGCTGGTCTGCGCATGCTCTGAGGGCGCGGCTGGGCATGCCGTCTGGGCCTGCAGCCTTGCGAGGGTTAACACGTTTAAATGTTTACTCACCTCGGCTGCAGTGAAGGAGAGACCGCATTTTTCCGTTGCAGGCAGTGTCAGTGGCACTGTATTGTCCTCAAAGCGGGCAAAAAAGTTATTTAGTCTGCCTGGGAGCATGACATCCTGGTCCGTGACTGGGCTGGATTTCTTCCTGTAGTCCGTGATTGACTGTAGACCCTGCCACATGCCTCTTGTGTCTGAGCCGTTGAATTGGGATTCTACTTTGTCTCTGTACTGACGCTTAGCTTGTTTGATAGCCTTACGGAGGGAATAGCTGCATTGTTTGTATTCAGTCATGTTACCAGACACCTTGCCCTGATTGAAAGCAGTGGTTCGCGCTTTCAGTTTCACGCGAATGCTGCCATCAATCCAAGGTTTCTGGTAACATGACTGAATACAAACAATGCAGCTATTCCCTCCGTAAGGCTATCAAACAAGCTAAGCGTCAGTACATATGTAAATATGTATTTCCAAGCTGTCTCAGGAGCCAAACCATTTATTCACAGTCTTGACTACTTCACATTGGGCAGACAAAAAAAGCATTAATTGAGAGCAGGGGAGGCTATGCTTGGTTTTAATCAAATAATACAAAATGGGGACTATACAGGCACCAAAAGCACATTGAGCTACTACTGTTGTTCAATGTGAATATGTGCAGTGTGCATCACGGCTGGATAGGCTGCGTTTCCGCTGTCAAAATTCATGTCATAACCAACTGCGTTGGTAACTAGTAAGTTAAATAAAGGTTCAATTACATTATTATTATTTTATTTTTTAAAATAAAACCAGCTTTTAGTTGGTCTTAAATATTCCCATCAGCGCTGCCTGATATTTTACTGTGAATCATGTTTTTAGGGACCATATTTCCACCCCGCCTAACTGAGCCCAAGAGAGCTGATATAAGACAAGTAAACTGCCGAACCTGGAAGCTGGAAAATGCCAGTGCGCCAGTTTTTACGTGACAAAATTACAAAGTAATATGTGTTTAACACTATCGCTGCCTTAACGGCAGCAAAAGTAGATCCCTTAAAGTGCACACATACAGTATCAACTTTTTAAAAATGAATTCACAAATCTGGCAACCAGGCAGATCAAAGTTTCTGGTGCCCTGGTAGTCTAAGGTCATTTTCCAGAGACGTGTTTGTTGTGCTCTCAGTAAAGGCAGGGGGCTGGAATTGGCCTTCCCCGTGGCTAAGTCTCCTGTCTGACCCAAGCTTTCCTTCTCTGATCCCATGGAAGATTGCCATCTTAGGTGTTTTTGATGTTGTATTGATGCTTGGCTTTTGATGTCAATGCTGTTTTGATGCCGATGCTGAACTTGTATTGGAACATCACCCCTTGTTCTTGGAGTAGCTGCATTAGGGTTGATGTCCAAAGTGGAGAAGTCTGTTCCTCTTTGATCCTGACTGCTGATGTGTCACCAAGCTGACTCTTCAGCTAAAAGGTTTAAGCCCTACCGTCGCCACAGAGCTCTGCACTCTTTACTCTATTTCTAAGATAAATCTCTCTTTTACATGAACAATTACTGCAGTACCTGATGCTCTATTTGTTACAGGGACTATGAGGCAGTCGTAGTAAAGGAGACTGATTTCCTAGTTCTCCAGTGTTCTGCAGGTACAGTTATGTTCCTTTGTGACTGTTTGATGTCTTCCTGTATTAATCTGACAACCAAAAGGCCTGATTTATTAGCATCTTATGAGCAGTTCGCTTTGACTGTGCTTTTAGTAGGAAGGAACTACAGGCAGACAGTAATGGCAAAACCAGACCCATGCCCCTAAACATACTGCAGCGTGGTAAGAGTTTTCTTGGTACAGTTTCTAACATTTTCATTGTATAGTGATTCAATGTGTACAAGTTAATTCTCCACACAGACCATCTTTCCAGATGCTGAGACTGATATCTTCAGCAGTGTCTCAACAATATGTATTGTGACACATTTACTTTATGGAAATTGTAGGGCAGCACTTTTGGAGGCTTACAAGCATGTTAGAAGCACTGAGCATACCAAGTCACCCTGAGAATATAAGGTTGTCTACCTCGCTCTCACTAAATGTATGCCATGAATCAACTTCACTATCATCTTCAGGCCTTTCACACCATATATACCCAGAGTTGTACAGTGGTTTCTTTTGGCTCCTCGGTGGGGCAACAGCAAAAGGGGAAAAGTGATTGTGAAATGTGGGAGCGAGTGTATTTGGCAGAGCTCGGCTTGTTTGCTCAGTAAACCCCAGGCCTGTGTTTTGCTGAGGGAAATGCCCACATTGTTGAGCCTGGAGACCGTGGTTACAGGCCACCCTGGGGCCCAGCCAGGCAGGTCTGGAGAAACAACAAGATGAAGGTCAGCTAATATACCAGTTAATTCCACTTCCTGGTCCCCATGGCACCAAGTGAGGGTTTATTTGAAGATCCCAGACCCCAAAGTCACTGTGCACTTTGTTGAGTCCATGAGTATTTTTCGCCTGAGCCAACACTTACGGATATTAATGTATTCTGATGAAGTGAGGTGGGAAGAGGGGGATTCTGGGCCAGGAACATTCCAATTTCACCCACTATTTTCTGACCCTCTTCCCTGTTTTATTTCGGAATGGTCACAGCAGAAAAGTTTAGAAAAGTCAATGTGATTTTCACGTCAATCAGGTGTCCAAAATAGTGGCAAAAAATGGTTGATAGTTTCTTCCTTGCTTTGTTTGGTTTCTTGGATAGTCTATTTAAACGGTGGAAGACGAGAACAGCGGTTTACTGTGAGGCAGCTGAAAGGCTTTCCGATTTGAGCAGATCCTTTCACTACCATTGAGATGTTATTCCACTCATACCTACTTTGGCCCTGACAGTGTGTGTGAATAGACATTAAAAGAGCTAGTTTATGAGCTGATTGTCTTACCCATAATTCACCTCAGGCCTCTGAGAATCGTGAGGGGGTGGCTGAAAAATATTGTATACACCATCCAAAAGCCAAGTGGCTTAATCCTGTATGGAAATGGTCATGAGAAGAATGAAAACCAACCCTCTCTATGTGCTCTTGGGCACCCAGGCAGGAATGTAGGCCTCTGGTGGGGCTTCTCCAAGATGCATGAGAAAAGCCTTTGTGCTCCAATCTAGTAAGCCAGAAATACAGCTTTTGAACCATAGGCGTTGAAAGAAAGAGAGAAATAAAGAGGGAGATGGGGAGAGAGTGATTAAGTGAGTGAAGGGGGGTCTGAGAGTGTTCGTGTCAAATGCTGAGGGTGTAACACGTTTGGAATCCAATAGGCTATGTGTGTGTGTGTGTGTGTGTGTGTGTGTGTGTGTGTGTGTGTGTGTGTGTGTGTGTGTGTGTGTGTGTGTGTGTGTGTGTGTGTGTGTGTGTGTTTGTGTGTGTGAGGGATGACATCAAGTGCTTCTTTGAGGCCTCCCTTGATTTAGACTCCATTAAGGTGCTTCGTTCTCTGTTTCATGGAGTCCCATTCTCCCATGCTTAAGCCTCACTGTGAATGAAGGGTGTGAACGTTTGAGGGATGGAAGAGGGCCTGGAAAATAGAAACTGGAAAGGTTGTGTATGTGTATTATTTCTAAACTATTGACTGGTGAATAGACTCGTATTACTGTATTGTAGAATTGGAGGCCAGTGTTTCGCAGCATCTTAACCATGTTACTGTATGTGTACGTGACCTGGTGTGCAGAAGTTAATCAAGGAGACCAGACTAGCCAGTCTTATTTTATGTCTGTGAGTTGATATCTATAAAACATTTGCGTAAAATTAAAACAGGAATGTATTTGTAATGGCGTTACAGTGGATAGCAGCCGTTTTACATTCCCGACCAATTCCACTATTTTGTGTTTTTTTTGTAATGCTGATCTTAACTTTCTCTGCCATCCTTTCCTATGACCGAAAACGGCTTCTGGACATCTGCACAGCGGTCACTAACCTCGATTTGGATGCAGATTTCTACTTCAATGAGTCGGCAGCTCTAAACATTCTGCTTACCAGGTACTTATCCCCGGGACTCGAAGGAGGAAGTGGCAGAGAAAGAGAGGCAGGCGAGGCAGCCTCCTGACGAGATTACATCGCCAAACAAATTGATCGCCATTAGCCTCTGTTCTGTTCACAAATGTACAGTCACTGGAGAACAAACTCCAGTGTATGGAGTGTTCTCGTCCTAATATTTATATATTTCTTAATTACATTTATATATTTCTTAATTCCATTCTTTTACTTTTAGATTTGTGTGAATTGTTAGATACTACTGCAAGGGATTCAACACTGAACCATGCATGAGTGGTACCAGCTGTTCCGGATGACTGTGTGATTTCGCTCTCCGTAGCCGATGTGAGTAAGACATTTAAACAGGTTAACATTCACAAGGCAGCAGGGCCAGATGGATTACCAGAAACGCATACTCAGAGCCGCTGGCAAATGTCTTCACTGACTTTTTCAACCTCTCCCTGACCTTGTCTTTAATACCTATATGTTTCAACCAGACCAACATAGTCCCTGAATGCCAAGGTAACCTGTTTAAATGACTATCGCCCCGTAGCACTCACATCTGTAGCCATGAAAATCTTTGAAAGGCTGTTCATGACTCACATCAACGCCATCATCTCAGGATGTCAGTGACCTGGCAGTGTGGCTCACGGACAACAACCTTTCCCTCAAAGTCAGCAAGACAAAGGAGCTGATCATGGACTACAGAAAATGGATGGCGGAGCGTGCCCCCATCCACATCAACCAGTTTGTAGTGGAGCGGGTTAAGAGCTTCGAGTTCCTCTGTGTCCACTTCACTAAAGAATGAGCATGGTCCACACCAATGTTCCCTCTATGCTGTGCATGGGCGTGCAGCTCCCCTGGGACTGCCGGGCAGAATAAAAATCAGCCCATGCAGAGAAGCATGAGATTATTCTCTCAACTTTCTAGTTTTCCCCTTTAGTTAACACTATCAAATTTTCAACTACTGTGGGAATTGACAATATTAGCCACTTTCAATGCATACCAATACATACCGAAACAAAACGAACTATGCAAGACTTAGCATGCGGAAAAAAACTATGCAAGAGATTTTCTTGTAGGCAGAACACACCAGACTAGGATTCTATTACATTGACAGGCACAATTCTACAGACCGTTGTGACCATTGCCATATATGGATCTGTGATTCATTTTGAACTGGACTGTTTTTACAGAATGTGTGGTCGCAAGTAGATGTGCTTGTTTTGAGATCAAGGCGAGAGCTGCATGTAGCCATTTGTGCTCATTTGTTCATGTTATTTGCTAGTAAGTGAGTTATGAGCCCAGTTATAACTCATTTATAGTCAGCAATGGGGAATGGTTGCTTCCAAAAAGAGCACAAACGTGTACATTTCTAGCCATCTTTGAAAAGCGAGTCAGGTAAAGAGAGTGTTTTCTGTCTTAAAGAGACAATGTTGTACTTTGAGACAGGCTTAAATAAGCTAAGTAGCCAATAGGCAGAGGGTAGCATAATTTGTCTGATTCTCTGTAATAATGTTATGGGAATAATAATGTGGTTTCAAACAACACATTTGCAGTCACCTCCTTGTCCGAAGGACAAGTGGATTAACAGGTTAATGTTAAGCCCTGCATATTTTTTCCAAAAGTCTCACGGAATGTAGGCCTACATTGAACACCACACATTGGCTGCTACAGTAGGCTGAATGACAGAAAAGCTATTTCCATGTTAAAATATTATGGAATGCATTTTCTCCATTGTTTTTGGTGGTAGGCCACTCTGATAGGCCTACATTAGGATCAAATAGCCACAGTAGCCTACTTGGCCACTGTTATAACTGTAACTAAGTGGGTACATCCTCAGTGTTCACAATAAATGTGCGCTAGAAGTTGCACAGAATTTTCACAAGGTTCAAGTTTACGCTCAGCAGACCTGGAATTTGCTCAGATGCCGACATTTCTTTGAGCGAACATTGGTCCACACACCCCAACACAGTTGTGAAGAAGGCATGACAACGCTTCTTCCCCCGCAGGAGGTTGGAAATATTTTTCATGGGCCCTCAGATCTTCAAAAAGTTCTACAGCTACAACATTGAGAGCATCTTGACTGACTACATCACCGTTTGGTATGGCAACTGATTGGCATCTGACCGCAAGGTGCTACAAAGGGTAGTATGTACGGCCCAGTACCCTACTCTATACTACTCTATACCAGGCGGTGTCAGAGGAAGACCCACCCGAGTCATAGACTGTTCTCTCTGCCACCGCACGGCAAGTGGTACCAATGCACCAAGTCTGGAAACAACAGGACAACAGGACCCTAAACAGCTTCTATCCCCAAATAATAAGCCTGCTAATTAGTTAACCAAACAGCTTCCCAGACTATCTACATTAACCCACCCTATCTATCCTGTTGCCTGGTCACTTTACCCCTACCTATATGTACATAGCTATCTACCTCGATTTTCCTCGTACCCCTGCACATGGTACCCTGTGTATATAACCAAGTAATCATTATTCATTCTGTATTTATTTCTTGTGTTACTATTCTATTATTTTTCAGTATTTCTCTCTGCATTGTTGGAAAGGGCCCGTAAGCATTTTATGGTTAGTCTACACCTGTTGTTTGGATTTGACATTAGTGTTCATCACCATCATAAAGCGATTGTGTCCCTATAGCAGTCTTCATACTGACTGACATGATCCTCCCCTCAGATGTTCTAAAGAAAATAACGCTTGAAAAATAAGTTTGCTGAGGAAGGAAACATTGGGTTACATTGTTCTTTATTTGGTTGGCTGTTTGGAAGGGTTTTACGGTGTGTTAAGAGGATGTGGCGGGGGGGTGAAACAGAAACAAGGGCACTGATTGCATCTACTTTTCAGAGAGAAGGGGATCAGAACCCCATGGCTCTGGTTCTACCTGATTTAAACACACCCTTTCTCTCGAATAAAATGTGGAGGCACTCTTCTAAAAAGTTAAATGAAGTCTCTGTTTCACAGAGTCACTTCCCCTCATAGAGTCACTTCCCCTCAAGAGAGGAGTGGAGCAGAGGAGGAGAAAGGAAGGGCTTTACTAGTGTCAGATTAACCATGGTGGCGCTAGAGGCCCTACTGCCTGCTGAGGGCCCTGGTTGTATTGGGTCTGAGAGTTTCTCACGGCACCTCTTCTCTCCAGGCTAATCTACTCTCCAAGCCTCAGTTCTCCCCTCAGCCCTTCACCATCCACCCAACCCCATAGCATTCCCATCGATGGTTTGCATCTCAAACAGCCTCCGAATGGTGTGCAATGGTGTTGGGTGGTGTAGGTGGGAGGCTGGAGTGTGTATGTGAGTCAGAGTTGTGTGGTAGTTAATCATAACAGTGAAGTGGTGCTTCACAAGAGGTGTGAACCAGGAGAATGGGGGTGGGAATCTATTCCTGGATATGATGTGAAAAGTTCAACAGCAATGTGCTCAGACCTTATTTCTACTACCTTCTAATTTACTAATAGCAGGTGGAGGGGTCCTTTGCTTCATTTAGAACTTTGTTTTAATTTTACCTTCGAACATCACTGTCTCCACAATAACAGAGAAAGGGGAAACAGATGGTAATTCTATGAACCTCAAATGTTTCAGAGTGAAGCCAGGGAGCAAGGAGTGAAATAGAGATTTCAGAGTTTGAAGCATTTGAATGCCTGATTGTGACAAAAAATATGGTCTTAAGAACACGGTCCTCTGGCACTAAAACAACCGACTGGGAACTGAAAACATGGATGGTCATGTGATGGGATGCTCCCCCATTTCCTGTGAGTGGCTGTAGACCAGTGGGGGGCATAGGGACACTGTCCAGGCCTGTCCTGTCATGCTGTCAGTTTGGTCCCTGTCAGGCGTTCTGGCGGTAGCCTTTGTTTTCAGAGGAGTCTGCAGCATGTTAACAGGGAAACAACGGCAGGAGTGTGCCTGGCCCTGGGCTGGATGTTTATGGAATGTACAGGGCTAAAGGTGGGAATCCCACCCTGCTGCACTCTACTGGAGACTGCCTGCATGCGAGCTGAAATCATTCCTCCTCCCAATGTCACTCCACAGCCCCTCTCTCTGCATCCTGGAGTAGAGCCATGTGTTGCTCCAGATCCTCCTGTTCTCACACTGAGAGTGAGGCTCACACACACCCAGATCCCCTTTCACCTCATTTCCCATCCCTCCCTATTACACAGTGAATAGAGGGATAGCACATCATAAAACAGTCTGAACTTTTTAGTCTGAAGTGAAAGAGTTGTTTGGGGTGTTCAGGACTGAACTGTGTTTTTTTGGAGGAGGCCTGGAGTTTGGATAGCAGGAACAGTCATCCTGGCAGCCAGCAAAACCAATAGAAACCAATAGCAGCACATAGAGAAAGTAGCAAGAGGCTTGTGCAACTCCAGACACATCACATCTTTTGAGTGTCTGAATGAGCATTATGAGTTTACACTCATCCATAGTGACCTCATCCTCTGTCTTTCTCTCCTCCATATTTTAGGCTTGTTAGTTGGGATCTTTTTACAGCCATGTCGGCCAGTCATGTTAGTTGTTGTGGTCCCTTTCACTAATGAAGAGCACAGCCTTTTATAAAGGGGGGTTGGTTGGATCCTTGGGAGTATTTTGGATTGTGTTTCCCTTGAGTAGGCCTAGCCTATGACCAATCAATCCTACTGTAGTGTTGGTACAAACTCCCATAACAGACAAAAAACGAACTAAGGACTTGAGTTGGGGATGGGTCATTTGTATGATGATTAAAGCAGGGCTACTTTTGGCCATGAACACGTTGTTGAGAATGAAGTTCAGGATGTCATCCAATGACTACAATGCCTCACCCCACAGTTCCATCTGTGCTGCACATGAACTAAAAGCTTAGTGATATAATCAGCTTAATATCATGTACTTATTGTCTGTGAAGGTTATAGAGTTCAGGGATCTAAAACCAATGATGAGAAGGAATTGCTGAGTTAACTACTTTGTGTTGTTGTAAATGACTGGAGCTCTTTGGCGGGAATGTCTAATAAATGTTGAATACATTGAACAACTCTTAGTATTGCTGTTTTCTGTAGTCCCCCTCTGTGCTGACTGTACTGAAATGACCTCTTTAACTAGGAACTTGGTGCTGTTTAGATTATTATTATATATATTTTTTCAACCTTTTATTTAACTAGGTAAGTCAGTTAAGAACACATTGTTGTTTACAATGACGGCCTCCACCGGCCAATCCCGGACGACGCTGGGCCAATTGTGCGCCGCCCTATGGGACTCCCGATCACGGCCGGTTGTGATACAGCCTGGATTTGAACCAGGGTATCTATAGTGCCTTAGACCGCAGCACCACTCTTAACATTTCATTTTCCCAACAGTAATTCACTGTTATTGCAGGAGGAAAACAGACAAAGGCTGATGCAGTCTCATAGGATAATGACAGACTGTGGCCTTATTGGGCCACACCATTTAGCCCACAACATTTAGCCCACACCATTTAGCCCACAACATTTAGCCCACACCATTTAGCCCACACCATTTAGCCCACAACATTTAGCCCACAACATTTAGCCCACAACATTTAGCCCACACCATTTAGCCCATGTCAATCCCAAATGACTCACTGAAGTACAGAACTACCAATGAGACACAGATGAGATGATGAGAAACAGTTGAAAGCCCACAAGTACTTTTACAGAGCTTTATTTCAGATTTACTAGGCTGTTCAATAGCTACAGTCTTTTACTTTGTCATTACAGCCGTCTATTATCCAAAGCAAAGAGTGACCAAAAATAAAAACAGGCAAAACAAAAGCCACATTGTTTCATGTGTCATTAAATATATTCATTTGTGATAAACATAATATATTAGTACGCATTACAGGACATTACACAAACTTTTGCAATGGACAAAGCTAAACAACATTTACAAGCCCAAGTATGAACACAAGCAACATTCAGATATATTTTTGTAGCAGATATCTGGTCATGACTGAGTACCATTCTCCAAATGTGTGGAAAACTGGTCTAACTTTACACACTGACAGCTTTGATATGTGTAGATCCAGAGATGGATGCACTGGCACAAGAACATTTGAAATGGATTGCAATAAAAATGTCAATACAAATATGTTTTTAAAAAAGGTGTGTATGTGTGTGAGCAGGTGTGCATCTGCTTGCATTTTTGTGTGTTATGCATTTCCCAAATATTTTTGGGACTGTTTATTACAGGTTGTAGATACGCCTCTCTCTGCTGGAATACACTCCTGGGTATGCATAACTTGTAAACAAGAGAAATCTGCCTCTTTCTCATTCATTTGTCTACCCATTTATTAAGCCTATGGTATTTAAAACTCTGGTTAATAACACATGGACATACATCTAGTAAATGTGTAACAACAAATAGTAACAAACCATACAGCTATATAACATTTAAACAGCCGGTCACCCCTTTTGTTGAGTACCAAGTAAAAATGGAATGTCTGCAAGGTTTGAAGTGAGAATCAGATGCTGACACAGTGTGTTGATCACACAGCTTGACTCCTGTGATATTTCATCACCCCACAGGTTTTCTTTTACAACATAATGCTTGTATCTTTATACAAGTATATACATACTGTACATACTGCCATCCACAATTTGGTTAGCTTAGTCAGCTGAGTAGTCAGCATGCATCTATTATTTTAACAAAACGTAGGTTCATTTTGATAGGTCTTATCAAACTAAATGAGGTGATTCACTGTTGAAGACATCAGAATCCCCCCCATGATCAGTCCTTTACCAGCAGAAACAGGTCAATGCTCAGAGGGATGTTCTAGCAGTACTTCGTATTTTAACAAACGTGAACAGGATAGCAAACCAAATGCATCAATCAATGACACAGAGACAGTGGACATTAGGTTCCAGGACCAAAGGCCAAAGGCAGCACATCATCAGTGAAATGTGTGATCTCAGTTTGAACAATCATGAATGGACATACA